>NW_027070133.1:12762-243934 GCF_002906115.3 Quercus suber
ATTTTGGTTTGGCCATTTATTTCACAACAGAGATCATTACACAGAACCATACTCTTGAACTCAACTCTAAAAACCCTCCAAGCTCTTTCAAAAAAATTCAAACCCTAACTTTTTGATTCGTGTTATGTTTGTTTTTCTCTAAAAATGTGTTCTTTTAACGGCAAAAGGAAATGTGGGTAACAGATCTCTAACGGAAGGGACTTCAGGTGGGTAAAGTGATAACAGAAGGGACCTCAGGTGGGTAAAGTGATAAGTTTTGAACCACGGGTAGGCAAAGTGAAAACGGGCTTAACCTCAGGTGGGTTTACTGTAATTATCCCTTAAATATAATAATGCATGTGTTCATGAACAAGCTCATGACATAGAGATTTGTTTAAACAAATATAATATAATATATTTATATGTATACTTGTCTAAAAATATATAGAATAAAGATTAAAATTAGTCTATTGATCATATAATATATAGGTTCATATGACATCAAATTATTATTTGTAGTTTATTGATAATATAATAGTCTAGCTATATGTAAAAAAAAAAAAAATATATATATATATATATAATTAGTTTATTCATAGTAAAAAATCATTAATTTGTGAAAGGTAAAAAAAACTTTTAGTCATATAGAAAAATAATAAGTTAATTAATGGTATTTTATGAAAGAGGTTAAGTTTATTCGAAAATCATGCTGGGTGGGCAAAAAAGAAAAGAAAAGAAAAATGTTGGATAACGAAACGCACCGTCTTTTTTAAAACGCAGCGTTTAAGAACCGAGTTTGCATCAGCTACAAACCGATCTCAACGATTCGAATCTTCTCTCTCCTCCCATTTATCAGGCACAGGTGGTTTCTCAGTTACCACATTCCTCATTTTCTCCAACACCAATCGCACTCGCACGCGACCTTTGATTGAGCTCGCAAATGGCCGCCGTGATCTTAGCTCGAAAATCGCTTCACGCTCTTCGTGCTCGTCAGCTCGTAAGCTACTTGCCCTAACCATTTTCCTTTTGTAGTCTATCTATATGTAAAAAAAAATATATATATATATATATATAATTAGTTTATTCATAGTAAAAACTCATTAATTTGTGAAAGGTAAAAAAAACTTTTATGACTTGTTTGGAAGTTTAGAGAGGGAGGAGAGTAGAGGGGAGTAGAGGGAAGGGGAGTAGTGGGGAGGAGAGTAGAGGAGAATGATTCACCTCCACCTTATTTGGATGTTTTTAAAATTAGTAAGGGGGAATGGAGTAATTAGCCATTCCCCTTGTGTAATTTTGTTAATATAATAAAGGTAAATTAGGTAATTTACTTGGTCAATAGTTTATGTACTCTACTCCCCCTCCAAATCTCTCCAATTTGGGAGAATTAAAATTGGGGAGCTAGAGGGAGTCCAAACTCCTCCAAACTCCTCCAAACCCCTCCCCCTCATTCTTTAAAAAACTTCCAAATAAGGTAATTGCATTACTCTCCCTCCTTTTTTAAACATCCAAACATGCCATTAGTCATATAGAAAAATAATAAGTTAATTAATGGTATTTTATGAAAGAGGTTAAGTTTACTCGAAAATCATGCTGGGTGGGCAAAAAGAAAAGAAAAGAAAAATGTTGGATAACGAAACGCACCGTCTTTTTTAAAACGCAGCGTTTAAGGACCGAGTTTGCATCAGCTACAAACCGATCTCAACGATTCGAATCTTCTCTCTCCTCCCATTTATCAGGCACAGGTGGTTTCTCAGTTACCACATTCCTCATTTTCTCCAACACCAATCGCACTCGCACGCGAACTTTGATTGAGCTCGCAAATGGCCGCCGCGATCTTAGCTCGAAAATCGCTTCACGCTCTTCGTGCTCGTCAGCTCGTAAGCTACTTGCCCTAACCATTTTCCTTTTGTGCTCTGTTTGGTTGCTTTGAAAATGCCACAAAATCAATATCAATAATACCACTTCTCTTCTCATTTTTATTTAATTCTAGCTTCTCTTTCCGAATCATCATTAGCCTATTTGATTTTCCGTGATTTTAATAACGAATGCACAAATTGTCATTATAGTTTTTTAGATGCTTGAATATATTTGAGTTATGAGTTTGTTTTTTTTTTTTAGTCATTGATTGTATATATCTGTGGATCAAAATTAGGTCTCTGTAATGAAGTCTTGTTAGAAGCTAAGACCTTGTAGTTTAATTAGTTTAGGACCAAAGTCATTGTGAACGCTTATTGCTAATTGGATTTTAAGCAATGGCAGTGACCTAATTTTTTGATAATAGGGTGATTGATATTGGGGACATTTGTGTAAAGATATTGCAGAGCCAATTTTTAGGCAGTCCGCCTTGGGTGTCGACTTGTGATTGAATTACATCACTTACACATGTAACTGCCACTGGTACTTTGATGAAGAAGCGAATTCGCGTGCACTAATCACAAGTTGACACTTAAAGCGAATCGTGTACTTGGGTGTTGCCCTTGGGTTTTCCATCTTTTGGCGTGTGGGGCATGATAGTTATGTGTTGTGTTATGCTAGAAACTGTGTAAAATGAGACAATGATGAGAAAATTATAGAAAGGAACACTTGTAGAGGCATAAGGTAAATTTTTATGGTTAGTGAGGAGCTATGTAGGTTGTGGGAAGGACTTGAAAGTTGGAAAGTTTTTCCTCAATGTTCGATGTGGTGATTTCACAGAGAGAAAGTAAGAGAAATGGGCATATGCTTGAGGAAAATGAGATAACAATAGAAAATTTGAATCATCTATTTTGAAGGACTCTTATTGAGTGGGTGCAGGTTGTGACCTCAGATTCTTCATTTAGTTTTCATGGATTCACAGATATCATAAGTTAGATTTTAGGAGTTAACATTTTGAATTTGTATTATTTTTGGATTTATTCTTCCATAAGGTAAAACCATTTTCCTTTTTGTTTCAATGAATTTTTATTACCTATATATAAAAAATATATATAGGTAGATTTTTATTACCTTTTTATTTTATTTTTTACATGAGGTAGCTTTTTGAATATACATCTTTCTTACTTATCAAAAAAAAAAAAAAAAACCTATATATAAAAAAAAGAAGCAAGGAACTATGTAGGGCAGTATATATACTGATAGTTGCTACTGTTACTCCCAGATTCTATGGAACTATGTTTTGAACTCTTGATTGAAGCTTTTAGGTAACTTCTAGGCTCCCTTTGATTTAATTGAAGTTGTGATTATTTATTTGATATTTGGTTTTTCAGATGGGAGTTTTTTAATTTTTTGTTGGTTTCTGTTTTCTGCTTAAGTATCATGCTTGGTGTGAGCAGAGTGTTCTTGCTGTCTCCGCTATTACCGTCAATTTTTTCATCACACACACACACACACATATTTATATATTATTTTTTCACTGGGAAATTGATATTATTATCCTGAGGACTTAGTTGGGATTTATGTATTCTTTTTCAATCTGATTAGTGGTTCCATGTTTCATAGTCTAATTTGTTTTCCTCATATCCTCTATTGTTTAGGCTGTTTCTGCACAAGCATTGCAGGGTTCGAACCACTATGGGCTGCGGTTCAATGCTCACCCATTCAGCACCCAAAAAGGTTTGCTTTGTTCTCTCCAATCATATTTATGATTCATGTATAAATTCAGATATCTTTTAAAGTTTTATCTAGGAGAATTGTATCAATGATGTAAATTACATGATATGTCATGTGTGTAATCTTAATATTAAAGAGTCGTAATTAATATATTCTAGTGAAGTACCTATCAAAAAAAAAAAAAAAAATTCTAGTGAAGTTGTTAGCCTTTATGTCATAAGTCATAACTGGTTCAAATAGTGGATAAGAGATTTCTTTTTTTTCATTGATACTAAAAGAACTTTACTGGTAGGGGATTGAGGTGTGTATATGATTTTTCTTGACCTAGAGAAAGCATATGATTGGGTCCCTAGAGAGGCTATGTGGTGGGTTTTGGAAAGAAATAAGTTCCTTTGAAGTATATTAAGTTGATTAAGGATATTTATGACACAAATTTAACTAGTGTGTGAACAAGTGGAAGCATCCCAAGTGAGTTTTCTATCACTTTAGGTTTGCATCAAGGAACATTAACTCCATATTTCTTTGCATTTGTGTTTTTTTTTTCTTTCCTCCAGATGATATAGTTTTAGTGGATGAAATTTGTCACGGAATTAATGTCAAGTTAGAAATTTGGTGAGACGCTTTAGAATCTAAAATTTTTGGTTGAGTAGGACTAAAACAAAGAACTTGGAATGATGGAATGTAAGTTTAGTAAAAGTAGAAACCAAGATGAAGGGGCTATAAGAATTTTGATGGTAAAGAGATACCAAAGACTGAGATTTTATCACTATGTTGGATCAATAATTCATAAAGATGGTGAAGAAGCAGTTATATGGAGATTCGACAAGAATGGTGTTTTTGGAATTTTGTGTTTAATTGAGTAGTGCTAGATTCGGAAGTAGATTATGTGATGCAATTATTGGAGGATATTTATGTAACTAATTCTCCGTCTATTTTGTTGTAAAATCTTTTTCAGGAAACATTTTTGCATTTTCGGGTGTTTGACTGTTTGTTTGCTTGTAAAATGTGGTCAAGCTTGTAAAATGTTTTACCAAAAAAGTGAAACATATTAAAAATTTCTCCCACTCCCTCCACTCTCTCTCTTCAAAATCAAGCTCCCCCTCCCTCTGCAAAAGCTGTGCCCCAACCATCAAAGACGTCGCCCCAACACTGTCCTATATACATCTCCGACATTGGCTCAACACCTTGTTGTTTTAGGAGTCACATCAGCCCCTCATTGTCGTCCAAGTCTCAAATCTATCACTTTCTTCTTTCTCTAGTTTGAACCTCAAAGGCTGAGAGACTTTGAGCACTGCCTCACATTAGTCAGCACCGTTGTCTCCCGACGGTTGATGTTGGTTTGCAATTGACGCTGGGGGTGGTGGTGATGTTGCAGTCGACATGGGCTTGGATTGTGATGCGATTTGATGGGTCTGTGGGTGGATGCGGTTGGATTTGAACTGAACTGGTGGTTTTCTTTTTATGGTGTGCAGCATTAGGGAGGATTTTGACAATTTATAATCTAAGATGGAGGGGCATAATTGTTTAGAGTGGTGTTACACGTATGCTCACATGTTGGAAGAGGTGGATGGGAAAGCACGGAGTTGGTCTGATATTGCAGGCATCCCCCCTGTGTCTCATGTGGTGTCTTTGGAGAGACTGTAATGCTCAATGCTTTGAGTGGCATGAATTAAGTTAGGCGAATTGATATATATTCATTGTTGAAGGCTTTATATGATTGGACTTCACAATCTATGGCATTTTGTTTCGAGGTTTTCTTGGAATTCTTGGATTTCCTTGAAATTCATTAGCTTTGTAACTTAATCTGTGTTTTTTTTTTCTTTTGCTTCTTTCTGATTTTGTGTTGCACTTGGAGTACACATTGAGTGTACCTGTGTAGAACCCCTTTTCTATATCAATAAATCTTTACTTTTATATATATATATATATATATCATAAAGATGGAGAAATTGAAGAGCATGTGAATCATATGATAAGAGCATGGTACCTTTTCTATATCAATAAATCTTTACTTTTATATATATATATATATATATCATAAAGATGGAGAAATTGAAGAGCATGTGAATCATATGATAAGAGCATGGTGAATGATGTGTAAAAGCGTATAAAGAGTATTTTGTGATCGTAGAATACATATTAAGTAAGAAGGAAAAATTGATAAGATTGCTATAAGACAATCTATGCTCCATGGTTATGAATGTTGGGCTTTTAAGAAATAACATATTCATAAATGAGTAGTTGAAATGAGAATGTTAAGATGGATAAGCGGTAATATATTGGCAATGAGGATTTTCGTGTAAAGATAAAAGGTGACCCTTATTGATGAAAAGACATGGGAAAGTCGCTTAAGATGATTTGGTCATGTTTAGTAGAGAGAGACTAATGCAACAGTGAGAAAGAATGAGTCAATTCAAGTTGAGGAAATGGAAAAAGGTATGAGGCTACAAAAAAAAAAAAAAAAAAAAAATTTAAGTAGTGAAAAAGGGCTTGTTAATTAGGAAATTAAGGAAGTGACAGACAATATAACTTTAGATAGAATAAAATGACGGAAAAGAATATATATGTGGCTGGTTCTAATTAGTTTGACAAGGATCCATAGCCAGCCCCAAAATTTGGGATTAAGCTTTGTTGTTGTCATTGTGTGTGCGTGTATGATGACAAAAATGAAATGCCAAGCATTAGTTCATAACCCCTGGATGCCAAATGTGTCATTGGGGTGATCTTGAGATGCGCCATTGGGGGTAATCTTGTACTTCCTATGGGGTGGATACAAAAGAACATTTTCTCTCCCTCCCCAGCCATTTCAGGTTAAGAGGATGTGAAAGTCTCTCTCTCTCTCCCTCTATATATATATATATATCTATGTTCCAAGGCATGAAGTGGGAGAGAAAGGGTTTCATTGGTGAATTTGAATTGGCTCTATATCAATGAATATCATCATCCATACATAACGAATATGTATATGTATTTATTCTGTTGGATTTAATAACTCATCATAAAGCTTCTTCACAAATTACCTTTAACAACCTTATCATTTATAATTTGCCAGCTGCCTTGTTCAAGGAAATTATATCCACTGCCATACAGCACAACCTATGTTCTTTAATATTTAATATTCAAGTAACTTGTAAAAAATAATTTATGGTTCTAGTTTTTTTCCTCCTAACACTCTTAACTACAGAAGATGAAGAATATGAGAAACTTACAAAAGAGATTTCAAAGGACTGGAATACTGGTATGTAGTATACTTTTTGGGAGCATTTGTGTTATCTATTGTTTTAACCAATATTCTACAATTTTCCATGAATAATTCTGATGCTTCTGAATGATCGCAGTTTTTGAGCGAAGCATAAACACATTGTTTCTCACTGAAATGGTTCGGGGTCTGATGCTGACACTCAAATACTTCTTTGAGCCAAAAGTTACTGTAAGTGTATTCCTACACCCAATGTCCATCTTGGACTGTGTAAGCTATGATATAAATTTCATTCTTTTTGTAATGCAGATTAATTATCCATTTGAGAAGGGCCCCTTGAGCCCTCGTTTCCGTGGTGAACATGCCCTCCGTCGATACCCAACTGGAGAGGAACGTTGCATTGCATGCAAACTCTGCGAAGCAGTAAGAGTTTTAATATTTTAAATAACTATTCTTGGTTAAATTGATGCTTTTTGAACTAAAACTTGCAGAAGTAGAGTATTAAATCTTCCCGTTTGAGTCTGGATTTAGACTCGTGCTGGCAATGGGCAGCGCCAGTGTAGTTGTCTTAGGTAGTGCTTAGACACTAGATGAATTTTTTTTGATAAGTTGCTTAGACAATAGATGATGAGGACGGCATGCCTTATGAGATTGGATTTCTTAGGTAGTTGAATTAGTTTAGGATTCCATTTTATTTTGAGTTCAAATAAGGAATAGACGATTAGATAAGGATTAGCCTTTTAGATTATATCAGTTTAGAGTTTATGGTTTATGAACTTTTATTCCTGCAAGCTCTATATAAAGGCTTCAGGTGGTCTATTTTATATTGGACTATTGATTAATGAAATTTCAATTGGAGATTTCCCAATATGTTGGGTGCTGATTCCTAACACCTTAGGTGCTGATGCCTAAGTTTCTTGCTTGGTGCTGATTCCAAGCAACCCCTAGGTGCTGATTCTTAGGTTTTATCTTTTAGTTTTCTTGTTCTTTAATTTTCTCTAGATTGCCCTGCATCACTAGAGGCCTGGCCCTATGGTTGCAAATTACTTTTCCTGTTTGATACTCAAACTTGCATGGATTTTCTGTGAGTTCGTTGTCTGTGCCGCATCCAAAGTTTTTTATTTAAATATGGGATTCATATTAAATTTGGAAGCAAACAATGTCTCAATGTGGGTGTGTTTCATTATTAGATAAAAAATTTGAGAAGTTGGAGATCTAGATGTGGTGATCGATTAATAATCAATATATCTTTATTCTATGATGCTGATTTGTAATAAGTGCTGAATATATCTAACACACACACACACACACACACATATATATATATGAGATGTGTTCAAGTTACACCTCTATATCTATATATCTATATATATATATATTATGACAATTTGGTGAGGTTCCCTGACAATTTGTATTTGCCTGATAAGTTGACGAAGTCAGACCAAGCCAGATTTAATATGATGTGAAATTAAACTGAGGCTCAGAATTTTGATATTTAATTTAATCTACCCTTAAATCTAAGAGATGCCATTATCTCTTACCTTAAACAAATACCATTAAAATGAGTTAACTGTAACAATTTTTTTGCATGTGCATGATACATTCTTTTGTTGAGACCTCAAACTATTTTTTGATGAGTAATAGAAATCTTATTAGAAATTTCTAGGCTTATGGCGAATGGGTGGCATTAACGAATATTTAAAATTTGTCAACTGTCAGCATTCCATGTCTGAGTTTATGTGTACATTTATCTCAAGAACACTACCTAATCCAGCCATGAAATATGAAGGATGATCAGGCTGGTATAATATCTAATTAAATGTGGCTTTGGTATCTGAATTTATCATTTAATCCACTAAGCAATTGTTGTTATTTAGGTATGTCCTGCACAAGCAATCACAATTGAGGCGGAGGAGCGAGAAGATGGTAGCCGGAGGACTACTAGGTGAAGGATCTTGCACCCTCTCCCTCATCATCTCTCTCTCTCTCTCTGTGTCTCTTCTTTCTCTCTATCTCATATGTATACTTTTCCAGGTACGATATTGACATGACAAAGTGCATTTATTGTGGATTCTGCCAAGAGGCTTGCCCTGTTGATGCTATTGTTGAAGGACCCAACTTTGAGTATGCAACAGAGACTCATGAGGTTAGTATGCATAATTTTTGCAGGATCATAGGCAGTTGATCTAGTAATGAATTGAGCTGATATATATATATATATTCTTCTATTGTCATAGGAACTTCTATATGACAAAGAGAAGCTTCTTGAGAATGGGGACCGATGGGAATCTGAGATTGCAGAGAACCTCAGATCTGAAAGCCTATATCGCTGAATGCTCCACCAATTGTTTCTCTGTAGCTGGATGCTTTCATCTCTTTACTTTTTGACAATGAGAAAAATAAATAGATCTGTCTATGGGTCATGAATTTGATATGTGTATCCTTGGTTTTGTATTTCATTTTTATTTTTTGGGAATACATTCTGATATGATGAAAGAATTATTAAACATGCAAGGGAAACAGTTTCTTCCTGTAAAATGACATGTATGAAATCTTTCTTGATGACGAGCATGGAAAAGAAAAAGAAGAAATGTGGAAAGTTTTTAGTGTAGCTTCAGGTGTGATGGACAGCCATATCTAATCGAACTAGAATTTCGACACTGCTACCAATGTGCTTTGGATACCTAAAAAAGAACCTCTTTGAGCTGAAGCCTGAAGCTAAAGTTGCTTTTTTGGCTTGCGTTAAAGATAAGGAGGCAGACATCCCAAATCTTTTTCTTTTTTTTTTTTAGAAGATAGACAACCCAAATCTGATTTCTAAATATGATGCTCTTTGTGCCGGAATTGAAGATATCGAACGTTTCCTTTGTAACTTGTTTCCATCTCCCATTTGAGCTTTGAAGAGGCAGATAAGGCCCTTCCTTAACTTGTTGAAATAAAAATTTATTCATAAAAAAGAAGCTTTAGATCCCGGGTGCAGAATTATATAGATTTGTTCATCCCTTGGCTTCTTTTACGCATTGTGAAACTTGATGGTGTTACATTCTAAAAATGTAGGTGAAAACTATGAGCAAAACTGGAATTTGTTCAGAACCTTAAACTTTGCCAAATCCACTACATTCGTAAGATGCATGGTGCAATATTTTCTTTCAGATAAGTTTTAACAATGACAGGATATTCTCTTATAAAAATATCACAGTTCAATTTTTACGAAAACAGAAAAAAGAAAAAGAGAAAGGAAAAGCAATTTATTTGTTCTTATTAACTATTTTTAGATAAAGTAATAATAAGTGTTTTAACAAAATATGCTACTTTTTTTTTAAAAAAAAGTTTAATTGTGACAATTTTATTCCTAATCTACCATCTTTTCCCCAATAATTCTTATTCACTTCTAATTCCTCGATTGATTTCATGTTTTTGATTGTGCATATTATTTCCTCACTTATGGCAACATTAAAATGACTAAGACTATGTAAATTTGTACATTTACATTGCAATACAACAGGTCTAGATACTTATATTTTGTAATTTATGGAATTTTTTTGGTCATACGTGGGAGAAAAAATTGTTTTAGGTTGTGGGAGACAATAGTTTTATGAAACTTAAAATGATTATTAATTTGAGTTATAGCTTGAATTTAACTCCAACTTAAAACAAGCTGTGGGAGACAATAGTTCATATCATTACCTTGAAAATTTGAACAATTTAGTACATACTAAATTGAATTTTATCATTAAAAATATACACAATTTTCTTATGAGGAAAAAAAAAACACACACACACACAATTGGTAGTTTGGTACAATGGTTGGTTATAAATTTTGTATAAAAAAAGAGAAAAAAGAAAAAGGAAAAGCCCAAAAATCGAGCTAGGCCCATTTATGATTTACCCTACCTTTTGATGTAGAAGAATTCAGTCACCTAAACCAATCAGCAATCGTCAATCTTTTCCATAGCGCTTACAGAGAACAAAATTTCGCAGATATACATTATATATTAAAAAGTCTGATAACACGGCCCATCGGAAAAACTCATCAGTGAATTGAGAAAGGCAAAAAAAAAAAAAAATGGCGGAGGAAGCGATTCTGGGTTACCTAGCGAATAACGAAGTGATCGGAGACTCGGGCGAGTTCGCAGCCAAACATGGACTAAACCACGACGAAGTCGTTAACGTCATCAAGAGTCTTCACGGTTTCAGATACGTTGAAGCTCAGGTACAGTATCTATATTCTAAACCTAATTGCCTCTTCTCTCTTTGCAATTTCATGCATGCTATTGATTCGATAAATGTGAATGGAATGCCTAAATTTGTGAGCTATAGATTTTTCCATATCACAGTGCATCAAAGTAGTAATGTATTTTAGTTTAACTTAGTTTCAATTAAAAAAAAAAAAAAATTAACATTGGACTGTATGATAATAATCTAGATATATAGAGTTTAAACATATTAACATTTTACTTTTTGTGTGTGTGTGTGTGTGAGTGTGTGTGATTTATGTGACTTTTTATTTTTTATTGTAACTGTGATAGTTATGATTAAAATGAAGTATATGGTTCAATAAAAAAAAAAAAAGCACTAGAATCTCTATATATAATTGGAATTGGACTCTTTGGTGTCCACTTCTCATAATTAAAAAAAAAAAAAACCATACTAGTAGTTAATTGCTACGTCGATGACATTTTCACAATAAATCATAGGTGGTGGTAACTTGTTATTTGTTCTACTTTGAATCCACTGTTGAAATTACTTTTTTACCCACTAGAAACAGTCAATAACAACCTGACCTCTAGAATTTGTTGTAAAAGTGTTCTGAAAATGTTGCGGGCATAGCATTTCGTTTTTTAGTAATTGTATGGACGTGGAATTTAGTTATTTTGCATAATGAACTTCTACCCCGTCACATATTGAGTAGTCGAAAGCCGTTATGATTTCAACCTGAACAATCCACTCTAACCTTCACATGCTCAAATGCCCTTTTTGTATATAATTTTTTTTGATAAGTTGATTGTCTTAAAACTTCAAACCTAAGACAAAGAGGATATTGAGGAAAGTGTTTTCCGAGGGTATTTTAAACATTTCCGATCTTATATTGTTCTTGAACATTTTAAGGATTGGAATTTTGAAATATATGGTTCAATCAAAATATATCCAAAAGGCAAAAACCAAAAAGCACAAGATTAGTAAATTATTCTTGTTCATGTCTGTAAACTTTTGTGTGTGTGTGTGTGTGTAACATTTAAGAATAATGTTTGTACAATAAATCAATGCTCCATGTTCCCCATTACCATATCATTTTCTTCAAGATTGAGCAGTTAAGTTTAATGATTCATATATTTTTTTACCAAATAAAAAGGGCACTCCTGGGTGTGATTTGCACATCTTCGAAAAGCACTAGAAAAGCATGCATGAGGCACACTTAATTAAACAAGCTTCACTCCGTCCAAGCTAAATGCTTGGGCTTTGAACTTGGGGTGCGCTTTCAACAACGCTGCTAGATGATTTCATGTATATACTTAATTTAATCTGGGAACTGTGCAGGACATTAAGAGGGAGTCGTGGGTGCTTACCGATGAGGGCAAGCTGTATGCTGATACAGGATCACCTGAAGCGCAACTGTTCTTGGCAATACCTCCTGAGGGTGGTATCCCCAGAGAAGAGTTGCAAGTGAGTACTGTTCTTTGTTTGTATTGAAAAGTGTTTTGGAAAGTTCAGAGTCTATAGGCTCTGCATTGTGGTTCATTCATTGTAATGAAGTTTAAAAGGAGGATTTCTTGAGATTGGAGTCTGAATATGACATGTTTTCCTTAATATTTATTGTTATTGTAGATATTGTAAAAATAAGTCTAGTTTATGAAGATTCATATGCCGATTGTTTGTAAATGTTCTGATGAAACTGATTTGTGGATGCAGATTAAGCTTGGTCCATTGCTTTTCAAAATAGGTTGCGCTCAGGCAGCAAAGAATAGATGGGTGGATATGGGAGGGCAACAAGTGACCAGAAGGGTATAACACTCAAAATAGTTTAGTTAATTAGATTTGGAACATGCTATATTCTTTTAGAGCCTTTTGGAGTTGCCTTATAAAGTTTGGAACTACTGATCCTAATTTAAAAGCTGTGGACAGCTTCCATGGTCTTTCCTTTTTTGAATTATAATGTAATATTCTGGAGGTCATGCAGACCTCTTTTGTGCCCTTTCTACTATTATTATTTTTAAAGCTACTGATCATAGTTCGTTGACTTGTTTACATTTAAAACAGATGCAATAGTATATAACCCTATAATGCCTAAATCTCCTTGCTGTCATTAAATTTCATAGATCCACTTTCTTCTTCACTTGTGTGTAATAATCATGCTTATAAATATTTGAGGAAAGGGCAGAGGCAAATTATGTAACCTGTATTACAATCATTAAATGTAGACGTGCCACAAAAAGTAAGAATATTTAAATTTAACATTTAAGATGCTCTATGCAATGTACACTTATAGCTTGACGAGTTATGTTATCGTGGGCTTTTGGCTTTGTTTTCCTTTATAAGCTCTAAAGTTCTAATAATTTTGAGTTTTCAATTTGGGTGCAGCAAATTTTGTTTATTTAAGATGCTCACCTATGTATTGTGTTATTCGGATGCAATCCTTTATATTTTATTTTCTGTATTAGAATTGCTGCTAAGTTATTTACTTGCTGTAGGTCCAACATGTGGATGATAGGGTCAAAGATTTGCTTCTAAAGATAAAAGAAGGACAGGTGCATAATATTTGTGTTTTATATTTGATCATTTATATCATTTGGTTCAGTTCTTGGAAATTGATATACTTTCTCTTTCTGCTTTGAGTTTCATTATTGAATTTTATCTCAGTTTCATTGATGAATACAAATGCCACAAATAGCAGACCTTAGTAGATTTCTTGTTGTGTTTTGGGTATATAAGTGTGGTAGAACCATTAGAGCTAGTTGTATGGTAGAGCAGTAAGGTAAAGTGCTTGTTTTTCACTATTAAGATATTTTCCAAATCGTGCAAATGGATGTAGAGTATTGATTTAAGTACGGACTATAATGGTTTAGATATACTCTAGAAATTTGAATGCGCTTCTTATGTTAACTGGTTAATGCTTAAAATTCCTCTCTCTCTCTCTCTCTCTCTATATATATATATATACATGTAACTGAAGCATGGATCATCCCCTTTATTTTGTATGTGGATGATATAATTACCAATGATGATGGCAAAGGCCAGTCAAGTAATTGACTCTGTTAAGATGATGAGTTTGGCAATCTGTAAAAGGGAATTATATATATTGTGAAGCCCCTTTTGCATTGTGGTGGGTCCTGATCAGAAGGGTGTTGGTCTAATGTTGAAAAAAAGTGGCAGTTTAGGTATGTTGTGAAGCACTCTGACTCAAGGTAGTGAAAAGCGAATGACAACCTTAAGGTGCCTAGGCCTTGTATTGCCCAAGGTGTGAGGCAACAAAAAGGCGCTAGCCCAAGTAAAGTGAGGCGCCAAATCTAAATATATTTATTCTACATATACAACTTAAATCATATGTACTTACTATATTCAAATATTAGGTCTATCAAATGATTTCAAAATAGCATTAACATGGTTTAGGTTCTACTAGTTCTTCTAACAATAGGTTTTACAACAAGCTTCTACTGGATATTAATTAATCTAACAATAAGTTTTACAACAAACTCATGTAAATTAATTTATCTGACAATAGGTTTTATAACATGCTTTTTAAAATTAATAATCTAATGATAGGTTTTACAACAACCTTCTATTAAAAATTTAATACTAAAAAAAAATTTGAAAAAAAACACTGAGGCTCTTGCGTTAGCATCTTTTGCACTTAAGGCGGTTGCCTTGCTCACCTAGGCTCTAAAGGCGAGTGCCTTACTAAAGGCAACTCACCGGGGAGCCTAGGCTAGCGTCCGGCTCGCCTTTGACTACACTACTTTGACTGTGGTGGAATTTAAACATTATTTCAAATAGTAACAAAAAAAGAAAAAAGAAAAAGAAAAGAGATGGGCCATTAGGTTTCACATTTAAGAATGGCTGAAGCTGGGGTTTTTGATAGGTGGCCTCTTCTTTGATACGATGCATAATCGAAACCAGAAGTAGGGATATATATATATATATATTTATGAATGTATGTATGTGTTTACTTTTTCGTACTCTGTTTCTTTGGGCTCGTATTTGAGGGTGTACGAACTGTACTGCTGTAGCTGATTTTTTAGTTTCCATTTCCTTTAGCTCTTGATCTTCTTGTATTTGTTTCATTGTTCAAAGTGCTCACCATCATGAACATGATGTTCAATTTTTTTTCAATAAAAGTCTTATTACTTATCAAAAAAATATATGTATGTATGTGTGTGTGTGTGTGTGTGTGTCCCACTACCAGTTCATGTTTGTGGCATTTGGTGAGAATTTTTCCTTTCCTAAGGTTGGGTCCCACTGGGCCTCTACTTCATTTCCATCCCTAATAATATGATGGTTGCTATTCATTCTCTTTTTTGTCCAATTGGGAAAAAAACTCAGAAAATTTTCCCTTTCTGTGATTCCAGGTTGTTGACCAAGATGATATCAAGGCTCTCAAAGCAAGGAAGCTTATTGTTCCACAGTAATAATCACTTTTCCTTTTTCTTTTGAATTTCATTACTTTATTAGACCTTTGTAGTTCCCCCCTCCCCTCTCTTTTTTTGCTTCTTGTTTTGACCATTTAATGTGTCTGGTAGTAATCTTAAACCTTTCAGGTTGGTGCTGCTTGTGTTTTACTATCATGCTGAAATTGTTTGCATATTATTTACATTTTTGAACTGCTTCTGTTCTAGGACATGGAAGGGCTACTCGTTGAAAAAGGGTCCTGACTATGCTCCACAAAGAAAGAAATTTGCTGCTGATTTAACTCGTGAGATGCTACAGAGGTATAAAATATGCTTGATATATAGTTGAAAGAACTTGTGTAATGATGATAGCAGATATTGATGGTAATAAGCTCTGCTGCCTATGTCAACACTATTAGGGTTAGTTGCTGAGTTGAATGTGAGGGAGAATAAATTGCAGTCATTAACAGCTTTGGTATATGAAGAGATGCATATTTGTTGCTTGTGCGTGCTAGCAAATCATGCATGATATCCTTTTTCAGACAATTTCCTACTTAGCAGAAATGCAAAAAACTCTTAATGTGAAATTGTACTGAAGCTTCGTTTGGCACAGCTTAAAAATGAAATTAACCCAGCTTATTCTCTTGGGCTCTGAGCTTTTGAAAGCCTCACTTTCTTCAGTACAGATGTTTCTATTTTGGCTGTCTTATTGCACAGGCTAATCACTGTACTGGAGATGTTAAGTATATATATTTACATGGTTATTATGATAATCTTGTTCTTTTCTTAACTGTTCTGCGCACTTGAACCTATATGCACAATCTATCTATTTTTTTTTTTTTTGGCGGCAGGTGAGGGTACCGTTTCATTTCATGTGTAATCTTTTTTAACCCTGGAAGAAAATATATTTACTAAGGTGTTTGTGCTAAAGATGATCACACCACAGAATGGAACCCCGCTGTGTGGTGCCACTCATCTAATTTAAGATATTTGCATCTTGGTTCTGTTTTTGATAAGCAGTTGTTTGTATTTTGTTTCTGTATGCATTTTAACCTTGGTGGCATCTTTTTGTGGTGTTTGTTGTATCTTAGCGGTGATTGGAAGAATGTAGAGTTCAAAGAATATAACTTCAATGCAAAAGGTCAGCCTATTGAAGCTGGTCATCTTCATCCACTGAACAAGGCAAGAATTTGCTCTTCTGTGTGTGTATATATATATATGTATGTATGTATGTATGTATGTATGTATTCCCTCCATTCAATTTCTGATAAATTCCAAACTGGTAATAGTATATATATTTCATGAGAGGCAACACTGCCAATTTTCTGAGAACTATATAACCGAATTTGAGAGAACAAGCATATCATATAAAAGGAATAAAGACTGATGAACATAGCGACATTCATAAGTTTTGTATTATTAGATGTAGATAAATTCAGAGTCATTTGTTGTTTATTTATTGTGCTTTGCTAAAAAGCAGTGGGTTTGACGTTTTGGTAGACTATTAAAGTTAAATGATCACTTGGTGACATGGCAATTCTTGATATGGTATGAGTACAGGAATATGACAATTCCTAAAATTTTTAGCATTCAGTATGATGTTAATTGATTAGTTGGAAAATATAGACTTCTATGTATGTCATAAATTATGTTAGGTTTAAATGATAAATAAAAAACATCAAGAGGTTTAAAAACATATTTTCAAACCTAATTCAGAAGCAATAATAAATGGCAAAGGAACATACCCATACCTAGGAGACATGGACATTGACACAAAATGGGACAACACGGTGACAAGATAATTCTTGAAAGATTAGGACATGACACAATGGAGATACAACAATTAATTAATTAATATATATATTTTTTGATAGATAATAAGAGTTTTATTGATGAAAAATATCAATGTGTTTACGATTGTAAACTCACTGCCCTTGAAAGAGATACAATCAAATCATAAGGAAAGTCTAATAGAGATAAGGAAATCAGACAAGGAACTACAATGCGTAAGACCCCAAATACGAGACCACTCAAACAATTCTATTTATAGACATTTATTATATTTATTTTAAGTTTTCAAAATAAATCACAATTCACAACTATCAAAATCTTTAATAACATATCTACAATCAAAGGAATCTTTTTTAAATAATTTTTTTTTCTCATAACATGATGAGGACATGCATGTTTATGCTTCTTAGACTTGTACTCAACAAAATGATGTTAGGAGCGTGAATTAATTACAATCTACCATGTTAAGGAATATGAAAATTCATGAAATACTAAGATGTGATACAACGGGCACATGTTAATTATGTAAGTCTTAATTGATGTTTGATTTAAAAGATAAATATAAGCACCATTGATGGATGGTAAGAATGTGGGCAGATGGAAGTGAATGCTCTCCTGCATAGCTCAGGCTACTTTTGGCCCCTAGGTCAAGAAGGTTAATGTGTATGTATGTTTGTAATTACATTAGCATGAAGTTCTCGCTTTGGGAATGTAATTGCATATTCTTAGGAGTTCTAAAAAGTTGTGGATGCCACAAAAAGTTTGATATAGGTTTGGTGTCAAAGTATTTGTATTGTAATTGTTCATATGGTCACTGCTTATGAATGGCTCCTAATTTTCAGGTTCGGCATCAATTGAGGATGATTTTTCTTCAGATGGGGTAAGACCCAATCTCTGTAATAGTCAACATGTGTTTTGGAATCTTACGTCTGTTTTCAAGTTTGACCTTTTTTCTTTGTTGGTCTTCTACTGGCCACAGGTTTGAGGAGATGCCTACGGACAGATATGTTGAGAGCAGGTAGCTGTTCCTGCCTTCTCTTATTGCAAACTTATTTTATTTCTGTGATTGAGTGCTTTTTTTTTTATTTTTTTGTTGATAGGTGAGAATAATTTTATTGAAAAGACTTCATGTAATATGAACTTGAAGAGCCTAAAGAATTTATGTGATTAACTGTTAATTAATGCTCGTGAAATGATAAGAGCTTCTACACTTATCTTTATCAAGTCATCTGCAAAGTGAATTCATGTGTTTAAGGACTATGGTAGCATGTGTATGCTTTGTTAAGACATGTTTGAATGCATCATGATACTAAATGTTTAATGTGGAACGTCAGATGCTGTAATAGGCATCGCTAAATGTGGAAAAAGAAAAAAATATTTGAACGTAATCTTGTAAAGCCTTTATAAACTAAGACTGATATATATATATATATATATATTCTTTAGTAATATTATAAACAATGGGTCACACTTAAAATGCTCCTATGAAATTAGTGTTTGACAGAGTATTGAACTTTGGATACTAAATTTGCATATTGGCAATGAGCTATACCTTCCTCCCATAATAACGGAATAGATGGTGAGGTGGTGGGTTCAGGAAGAACTAGGGAAGAAAATTTACTGACAGAACAAAAAGGAAGTATTATGATATTTGCATACTGGTTTGTTCCTTTTAAATTTATACATTTTCCCAAATTTCTCTTATATTTTCTTCCTTGGGGTAACAATTATTGAATCACAATACTTCGAGGGTCCAGTTTCTCCATGCACTCTTATTACTTGTTTCTGCTTCACTTACAGCTTCTGGAACTTTGATGCCCTGTTCCAGCCACAACAACATCCTGCCCGTGATTCACACGATACGTTCTACTTGAAAGGTTTGTTTCATTTGATTGGTTGAACTATTCCATCTGGTTTTCTTCTGATATTCACTTGTCATTCATGTATAGTTCCTTCCACCACAAAGGAGCTTCCTGAAGATTATGTTGAGCGGGTGAAGTGTGTACACGAATCTGGTGGTTATGGTTCCAGGGGGTACGGCATTTTCTTTATATATTTATCCAGTAATATTTTTTGGATCTCACTTCATAATTTATTCGATGAATCATTTAAGTGGCGCTTTTGTTTTTCTGCCCTTGCAGCTATGAATATGATTGGAGCAGAGAGGAAGCAAACAAAAACCTTCTGCGTACACACACAACAGCTGTGTCAGCCAGGATGCTTTACAATCTAGCCCAGGATACTTTAAAAGTTTGTTTGTCTGAGCTCTCTCCTTTTTATTTTTTATTTTATCTCTAAGCTATTCTTATCTGAGAGAGAGAGAGAGGTGTAAAATGACAAATTGGACCCTTAAGGGTTTATAATGTGACCTGAGGCGCTGGATCAAAAAATATAACTGAGGGTATCAATACCATTATTATTTGACAGAATCCAATGGCAAGTTGGGGAAAAAAAAAAAAAATTTTCTGTAAACTTTTTAGGAGAAAATTTTCAATCATGAAATTATTTCTGGCGCGGTCATACTTCTGAAACAATACCTTACTGGCATTAGTAATTAATTACAGAACGTGAAAGTATCACACCTAGAGCCTTGCTCTTTTTATCTCCTTGAATCTACCTCTTATTTCTTTTGTTAATATTTTAGAGTTGAGATTTAGATATTGTAAAGCTGAAAGGAGTATTTGTCATTCAAATAAGTTCCAATAAACAAGGTTTTTTGTATATTTTGTTATTTGTTTTTTTCCCCTTGCACTAAAGTCTGTCTAAAATTTGGAAACTTAGTCATTAGTCATTATGCGGAAGAAGTTTGGCTACATTTGAAATAGCCATCATTTTCTTTTATGTTTTGTCTTTGTTATAATTTTTCTTTCTTGATTATGTATGCAGAAACCATTTACTCCCAAAAGATACTTCTCTATAGATCGTGTTTTCAGAAATGAAGCAGTAGATCGAACTCATCTTGCAGAGTTCCACCAGATAGAAGGTATTGATAAGCTGACAAATATGTGATGGGGTAGCCTACCAAATAAATAATTGAACGAGTGCTGGGGTTTGGGCTAGGGTTTTCTTAGCTGTTCACTAGGTTGTAGTTCCCTTTTTTTTTTGGGTCGGTCCTTCATAAAACTACATGACTCTATTGAGGTTTTGAAGCATTTGTGCCAGATGTGACCATTCTTGATCCTAAAACTGTTATATTTACCCAATGTCTGATCCTGGCCAACCCCGTGTTTCCATATTCTGGTCAGACTGGGTCTCTTTGTGTCTGTTACCTTGCAAAGATGCTAGCCATACTAATATTTTCAGCTTAGGTCAAGTATCTACCCAGCTTAACTGAGCACAAGTCAGCTTTCTTGATAGCCTAAATGAAATGGAATTTTATTACTGTAATAGAAGGAGATGAGTGGCTTGTGTTCAGATTTCCCATCATATAACTCTAGACTGGATTGAGGGTTTGAAGTCATCACCACAAAGTGGCCATTCTTGTACTTTTGGCCCAACATCTTGATTCAGGACTAGATCCAACCAAACTTTCTAGTTTCATGTTTGGCTGGGACAGTTTGTGGTGATGACTTTGCAAAAATGGTAGGCGTTGCTAGTAGTCTCAGGTTGGGTAATTTTTTTACTCAAAGTCGTTACTTTTCAGGCTGAACACTAGTTGTTTTTCATGTTGCCCTGATGAGTAGCCAATGAGCTCTAGCTCAACTGGCACCTCTTCTCCTTATAAGTGCTAGGTGGAGAGTGAGGTCATGGGTTAAAGACCCATAGGGACTAGGGAGCGTGTGTAACTTCTAAATTAGAAAAAATGTTGGCCCCATGAGTAGCCAGTATTCAGGTGAAATCTAATGGATATCAGTCTGGACTCAGTTGCACTGTCAGTGTTAACTTTAAAACCTAATGAAAATTATTAATAAAAGCGTAATTTTGTTTTTCTTTATCAAAAGAAAATTGATATTTTGCTGTTCTGAATTAATGACCTAATTCCTGCATCTGGTTTCAGGCGTGATATGTGATAGAGGACTTACTCTTGGTGACTTGATTGGAGTCCTGCATGATTTCTTCTCCCGGCTGGGTAATACACTGACTGATCTGCTGTTGATTCTATATATGCACTTTTCATGATATAAGTTAGCACTAATTTTTTTCATCTAAGGCTGTGTTTGTTTCGTGTAAAACGTTTTCTATTTTCCGGAAAAGGAAAATATTTTTAAGTGTTTGGTTGAATTATGAAAATTGTTGTGAAAATTTGAGTTCACGTGTTTGGTTCTATTAGGAAAATGCTATTTTCCTACAATTTTTTCACATTGATTCCGGCAACAACAACACAACAACAACAACAACTGATTCCGGCGACAACAATGCAACAACAACAACAACAACAACAACAACAACAACAAATTGATTCCGGCAACAACAACAACAACAACAACAATCAGTTCATAAAAAAAAACCAACAACAATCAAACTTCAAAAAAAAAAAAACGGAGAGATCGAGGAAGAGGAAGTGATGGGTCTAGGTCGACGACGATCGACGATCGACGGCGCGGCGCGGTGCGACTCGCCGGTGCGAAGAGCGCTGGGTTCTGGGTTCGAAGGAGATCGACGTTCGACGGCGTGGCGCGGTGCAATCGAAGGTGCGACTGGATCTGCTCGTTGCGGTGAGGCGATGGGGACTGGGTTCGTGGTCGCTGGCGATGGTCTCTGGGCTTGGATCGGCGGTTCGTGGGTTCATGGCCGCTGGCAATGGGCGCTGGGCTTGGCTCGGCGATGGCGCTGGGCTCTCCCTTTCTTTCTCCCTCTCTCTCTTCGTGCTCTCTGTTTCTCAATTTTCCAGAAAATGCCATTTGAAGTGAAAATAAAAGGTGAAATGGATTTCCGCCTAGGGAGGGGTATTTTTCGGTCAAAGGTGAAATTTTTCAGTTGACCGAATTTTCCTAAGCAGCCAAACACCCAAATTTTACGGAAATGGTTTTCCGGAAGTAGTTTGAAGTCAAAACAAACGCAGTCTACTTATCAAAAAAAACAAACACAGTCTAAAATGAAGCTTGGTGGTTTTGTTATATAAACCATAGTTAGCACTGATTTTTTTCTTCTAAAATGAAGCTTGGTGGTTTCATTATATAAACCATTGCCACTGCTTGTATTTGACATGGAGAATTAAAGACTCAGAGTATTTTGCACTTTCCATGATATTAGTTAGCACTGATGTTTTTCTTCTAAAAAGGTTGGTGATTTTGTTATATAAACCATTGCCACTGCTTGTATTTGGCATGGAGAATTAAAGACCAATGAGAGTATTTTGATCTTAGAGGCTCTGTTATAATGAAAAAATTTGACATATTTAATTCCATTTCTTGCTTCCAGGCATGTCCAAGCTGCGTTTTAAGCCCGCTTATAACCCATATACGGAACCTAGCATGGAGATTTTCAGGTAATGTTTTTTGAGCTTCTCTAAAAGGCTGTTTCATCTTTGCCTAGGAGGAATTTCATATATTATCCTTTATGTTATCAGTTACCATGAAGGCTTTGGGAAATGGGTAGAGGTTGGAAATTCTGGCATGTTTAGACCTGAAATGTTGCTTCCTATGGGATTACCAGAAGATGTTCGTGTTATTGCATGGGGCCTTTCCCTTGAGAGGTAAGAAACTTTGTTTTTAGTTCAAGAGAGAGAAGAAAAAACTGAATAGAATATGTTGATTATATGTTTTCAATGTGCATTTGCATGCAAATGCAATAGGGAAAGTATTTTTTACACATTATTGACCTCTTCTTTCCTTCTTTATTTTTCTTTCAAACCCAGGCCGACTATGATCTTGTACGGCTATAATAACATCCGGGATCTGTTTGGGCACAAGGTAATTACTATATGCCCCCTGTCTTCTGGTTATGAGGTCATATTGTTTTCATAATGGATTTAGTTCATTCATTTGTCTCTTGTTTTGTGCAGGTGGATCTTGGTCTCATCAAGACAAACCCTATATGTCGTTTAGGACTTTGATTAAACTGACGGGATATATTGATCATTGTTGCAAAAGTTTTCCTTCTCTTTATGTTCCCTTGCTTTCTCTAAATTCATTGGGTTCAGTATTTTTAGCTAATTAATGATAAAGCGCTTATTTTCAGCACTAATTCTGTCTGGCATTTGTTTGGCATTGAGGCAAGATTAGATTCATTTCAAGTACCCTTTTAATTATTTGTCAGACCTTGTTTTTATTTAATAAAGTTGAAGGCTGCACTTTAAAGTAGGAACGCTTTTACGTGTTTATGTATTGTTATTGTTATTATTATTGGCATTTTGATAAATTTTGTAAGAAATTATTTATAATCCATTGATTTCATAAATGCTATTATTATTAGCCACACTTAATTTATGAGGATTTCTACTAAAACTAAATACATTTGGGGGGGGGGGGGGAGGTCATACTTCTGAAACAATACCTTACTGGCATTAGTAATTAATTACAGAACGTGAAAGTATCACACCTAGAGCCTTGCTCTTTTTATCTCCTTGAATCTACCTCTTATTTCTTTTGTTAATATTTTAGAGTTGAGATTTAGATATTGTAAAGCTGAAAGGAGTATTTGTCATTCAAATAAGTTCCAATAAACAAGGTTTTTTGTATATTTTGTTATTTGTTTTTTTCCCCTTGCACTAAAGTCTGTCTAAAATTTGGAAACTTAGTCATTAGTCATTATGCGGAAGAAGTTTGGCTACATTTGAAATAGCCATCATTTTCTTTTATGTTTTGTCTTTGTTATAATTTTTCTTTCTTGATTATGTATGCAGAAACCATTTACTCCCAAAAGATACTTCTCTATAGATCGTGTTTTCAGAAATGAAGCAGTAGATCGAACTCATCTTGCAGAGTTCCACCAGATAGAAGGTATTGATAAGCTGACAAATATGTGATGGGGTAGCCTACCAAATAAATAATTGAACGAGTGCTGGGGTTTGGGCTAGGGTTTTCTTAGCTGTTCACTAGGTTGTAGTTCCCTTTTTTTTTTGGGTCGGTCCTTCATAAAACTACATGACTCTATTGAGGTTTTGAAGCATTTGTGCCAGATGTGACCATTCTTGATCCTAAAACTGTTATATTTACCCAATGTCTGATCCTGGCCAACCCCGTGTTTCCATATTCTGGTCAGACTGGGTCTCTTTGTGTCTGTTACCTTGCAAAGATGCTAGCCATACTAATATTTTCAGCTTAGGTCAAGTATCTACCCAGCTTAACTGAGCACAAGTCAGCTTTCTTGATAGCCTAAATGAAATGGAATTTTATTACTGTAATAGAAGGAGATGAGTGGCTTGTGTTCAGATTTCCCATCATATAACTCTAGACTGGATTGAGGGTTTGAAGTCATCACCACAAAGTGGCCATTCTTGTACTTTTGGCCCAACATCTTGATTCAGGACTAGATCCAACCAAACTTTCTAGTTTGATGTTTGGCTGGGACAGTTTGTGGTGATGACTTTGCAAAAATGGTAGGCGTTGCTAGTAGTCTCAGGTTGGGTAATTTTTTTACTCAAAGTTGTTACTTTTCAGGCAACACTAGTTGTTTTTCATGTTGCCCTGATGAGTAGCCAATGAGCTCTAGCTCAACTGGCACCTCTTCTCCTTATAAGTGCTAGGTGGAGAGTGAGGTCATGGGTTAAAGACCCATAGGGACTAGGGAGCGTGTGTAACTTCTAAATTAGAAAAAATGTTGGCCCCATGAGTAGCCAGTATTCAGGTGAAATCTAATGGATATCAGTCTGGACTCAGTTGCACTGTCAGTGTTAACTTTAAAACCTAATGAAAATTATTAATAAAAGCGTAATTTTGTTTTTCTTTATCAAAAGAAAATTGATATTTTGCTGTTATGAATTAATGACCTAATTCCTGCATCTGGTTTCAGGCGTGATATGTGATAGAGGACTTACTCTTGGTGACTTGATTGGAGTCCTGCATGATTTCTTCTCCCGGCTGGGTAATACACTGACTGATCTGCTGTTGATTCTATATATGCACTTTTCATGATATAAGTTAGCACTGATTTTTTTCATCTAAAATGAAGCTTGGTGGTTTTGTTATATAAACCATAGTTAGCACTGATTTTTTTCTTCTAAAATGAAGCTTGGTGGTTTACCATTGCCACTGCTTGTATTTGACATGGAGAATTAAAGACTCGAGTATTTTGCACTTTCCATGATATTAGTTAGCACTGATGTTTTTCTTCTAAAAAGCTTGGTGATTTTGTTATATAAACCATTGCCACTGCTTGTATTTGGCATGGAGAATTAAAGACCAATGAGAGTATTTTGATCTTAGAGGCACTGTTATAATGAAAAAATTTGACATATTTAATTCCATTTCTTGCTTCCAGGCATGTCCAAGCTGCGTTTTAAGCCTGCTTATAACCCATATACGGAACCTAGCATGGAGATTTTCAGGTAATGTTTTTTGAGCTTCTCTAAAAGGCTGTTTCATCTTTGCCTAGGAGGAATTTCATATATTATCCTTTATGTTATCAGTTACCATGAAGGCTTTGGGAAATGGGTAGAGGTTGGAAATTCTGGCATGTTTAGACCTGAAATGTTGCTTCCTATGGGATTACCAGAAGATGTTCGTGTTATTGCATGGGGCCTTTCCCTTGAGAGGTAAGAAACTTTGTTTTTAGTTCAAGAGAGAGAAGAAAAAACTGAATAGAATATGTTGATTATATGTTTTCAATGTGCATTTGCATGCAAATGCAATAGGGAAAGTATTTTTTACACATTATTGACCTCTTCTTTCCTTCTTTATTTTTCTTTCAAACCCAGGCCGACTATGATCTTGTACGGCTATAATAACATCCGGGATCTGTTTGGGCACAAGGTAATTACTATATGCCCCTGTCTTCTGGTTATGAGGTCATATTGTTTTCATAATGGATTTAGTTCATTCATTTGTCTCTTGTTTTGTGCAGGTGGATCTTGGTCTCATCAAGACAAACCCTATATGTCGTTTAGGACTTTGATTAAACTGACGGGATATATTGATCATTGTTGCAAAAGTTTTCCTTCTCTTTATGTTCCCTTGCTTTCTCTAAATTCATTGGGTTCAGTATTTTTAGCTAATTAATGATAAAGCGCTTATTTTCAGCACTAATTCTGTCTGGCATTTGTTTGGCATTGAGGCAAGATTAGATTCATTTCAAGTACCCTTTTAATTATTTGTCAGACCTTGTTTTTATTTAATAAAGTTGAAGGCTGCACTTTAAAGTAGGAACGCTTTTACGTGTTTATGTATTGTTATTGTTATTATTATTGGCATTTTGATAAATTTTGTAAGAAATTATTTATAATCCATTGATTTCATAAATGCTATTATTATTAGCCACACTTAATTTATGAGGATTTCTACTAAAACTAAATACATTTGGGGGAGGGGGGGGTGGGTGGGGGGCGCTTTTAATTTATGCAACCAAGAAATATTACCAAATCATAGTACATATTGTCACTCACAAACCTATTGATTATTAGGCGTCTTTCTTGTATTATTTATGTTTTATATATCAATTAGCTATAAAAACTTCTAGAATATCATGATACAACAACAGTAAAAATAATGTCATAGTGATGTAATAATATCACAATTTAACCTCCAAATTTTAATTGAATTAAAAGTAGCCAAAAATAGATTTTTACCAAGTATACGCATCATATAGAAAACCAAAAATATAAATTGGCACATAATATGAAAAAATAAGACTAAATAAATTACAATGCTACATAAATAAAAACGTATACATAAAATCTAAACAAAATATTTAAGGTGAATGTAATATTTTGAAAATTAACACTGCTCTCAAAAAAAATAAAAATAAAATAAAATAAAGATATTGTGAGAAAATTATGGAAGTTTAATTTTTAAGTCCAATAGAAATGGGGATTTATATTCGACAAATGTGGAGACAAATAGTATTTACCCAATTCATTGAATCCGACTCTAACAATTCTACATTAAAGTTAGTCTTATGCAGAAAATTGAAAAGTTTTTTTGATTCTTACATTTCTCATGACTTTTTAGATCCATCCGTATCAATTTAAAGCATGTAAAGTTATAAATGTATATAAATTCTTTGAATTTATTAATATATTGAAATAAATGCATTTGCCATTATTTAATAATTTGACATAAATGCTAAGTTTAGATGAGATGAAAAGTCTAAATGAAAAAAAGGTCATACAATGTGTCACTTGGCAGAATCTCATACTTTTTCACATGAGTTCTTTGCTTTTATATATATATATATATATATTGATATAGATGATTTGATTTGAAGTTACATCAAAGATGCATGTTTTTCTATAAAGTTTGGAGTTTCTTCTTTCCAAGCACAAGCATTTTCGAAACTTCAGCAAGATAATGAACCAAATTGTTTCGGGTTCTTCCAACCTGGGACCCTCTTCAGTATCTGAAAAACTTCAGCATTCCTCACTTGCATTATCTTCATGGAGAGACCTGGCTGCTTTAACATTAAGGCTTGCATTATCTTCATGGACTCTGATATTCTTATCGCAGGACAGTGCTCCAACAGCAGCTATTGCCTTGTCTTTCTTGTATTTTACGCAATGACCTGTTTTCTGCACAAATTCATGAACATAGCTCTAGTTCTGTACCCAAGCTTAGTTGGGAGTATGTCTACAGGCAACAAGCAAAAGTTACTACTTTCAAGTCTCCGTTCGGGCTCTCACCCCAAAGTTTCCCAAAATCAATTTTACTTCTTCTACCTCGCGAGGCAAAAATAGGCGAAAACACTATTTTGGTCCACATATTTTGAGGTTACGGTTAATTTGGTCCCTACATTTTGTAGGCAGTCAATTTGGTCCTTGCTATTTTCAAGTCACAATCAATTTGGTCCTTACCGTTAGATAACTAACATAATTTGCTTAGATGGCAAACGGAATGCATACATGACATAAATTAAATTTAAATATAAATAGTCCTTCCATGTCAGCCCTTCCGCATCAGCTTCTACTACTATTAAAAATCTCACGTGATTCTCACATGACTCACTTAACACCATCCTCACTAGGCAACAACTCAGGCCAATTGAATTCTTAATCCCCAAAATGAAATTTCGAACTCTAACCCACAATGAACATGAACTCCTTCTTCGTAGCCACATCTCTTCTCACCCAATCCCCAAGATCAAAGCTCCTCTCATTTCAATGATGTTAATCCATGTTGCAGTCTTCGTTTTCTACATTCAAATATGTAATTCAAGACTAAAAAATAATGAAAGATAAACTTTTTAATAATTTTCAGTTAGTACAAAAGTCATTCTTTATGTTGCTCTATATTAATTAATTTCATTTCAATAGTAAATCCCTTGGATCAAAATTATACAAGTATATTTTATGTCTCTCATATATATGAATCATACTTGTAGTCGTGAATTACAAAGTTGAGGCCTTGCATATGCCCTTATATAAGACTAGCCTAGTCACACGCACTTTGCGCGTGCAATGATTTTTTTTTTCTTTTTGGGGGATGGGCGGGGGAGGGGGGGGGGCTTAGTGTCATAATATTTAGAAGTAAGATAGAGATATTGTCTTAATTCTTAGAATCTTTCTCTATGCGATTTTTTTTTTGTCTAATTAGTTATTTATATATGAGTTGGTGACTATATGAATGGAAGAAACTATTTTGAAATTGAAACTTTTCATTTTTTTTCCAACTCTCATGTAAAGGAATTGAAGTCAAATAGGAGAAGAAATCTTTTTAAAGTGTGTGTGTATATATATAATATTGTGTATTTTTTTTAAAAAAAGAATTAAGGTAATATGGAATAATATTTAAAAGTGACACAGAGACCATGTGCTAATTTTTAGGTAGAATGGAGAAAAAGAGAGAGGAAAATGCATAAAATTTAGGAACAATAAATTACTCTTTTAACCATCCTATAACTTTGGAATAGTAAATTACTATTTTAACCATTATATATATATATATTTTAATTTAAAATTATTTAACTAAAAGATAGAGATATTTTAGAGAGTTTAAGAATTTGTATAAGAATTTCAGTACGCAAAATGATGAAACCCAAATCAGAAATATTGTTATTAGTAGTATTAGACTCATCACGCATGCTTTGTGCATGCAATAATGCTCTTTTATTTATTTATTTATTTGTTTTTTAAGTTTAGTGTTATAATGTTTAAAAGTGATATATAAATAACCATTTGTAATTTTTTTTTTTAAAGAAAGAGGAAAGGTAACATAGAATAATGTTTAAAAATGAGATACAGATAGTGTCATAAGTTTTAGGCTGAATGGAGAAGATAAAATAAAAAACCTAAAACTTAGGAACAATAAATTTAACCAGACAGTAAATTACTCTTTTAACAAGTTTATATTTTTTAATTTAAAGTTATTTAACTAAAAGATTGGGAAATTTTAGAGTGTTTAAGAATTTGTATGAGGGTATTTTAGTCCGCAAAATGTTAAAACTGAAACAAAAAATCCTGTTATTAAAATAAGATAAGATGCTTAGTACCCGTTTGGATTCAAATTATTGTGGGGTTTGCCTTTTTTTTTTTTTTTTTTCTTTTTGTTCAACCTGCATTTGTTGACTTTTCCACGGTAAACAGTGCATCTGTGCACTGTTCACGGACTCATATATTCCACTTTTCAGCAACTTTTTCATTAAAAATGGGTCTCACAGTACTATTTACATATTTAAAAATTATTTTACTACAGTATTTTCAGTTTTCATCTGAATCCAAACAGATCCTCAATGTCACTCAAAGATTTTGAACTGACTTTGGTGGGCTTCGTTTGAACTTCGTTATGTCTTACCTTTGTGAATCTATGGGTTTCTAATGGCAAAAATTGGATGATTTTTTCTAAAACGATTTTGGACAGAAATCAATATTTCAACTAGAATGACCGAAACATTTTGAAATTGACAAAATCATCCAAAATAGTCCAGCGTAAAAAGCGATGTGCAATGGAGGGTTATTTGTACTAGTTTGGTCACCAGTTAGAGAAATTTTAGCCTTCACAACCAGTACGGTGAAACTTACTCCCTCCGAAAACTAAAACCACCTCAAATTACATTTAAAACCATATAATTTAGGGTTGGTTTCAAAGTAAACTTTATAGTTTCAAAAGTTTCAAATTAAAGATGTTTAAGATTATTACAAATTAAGCCGTGTAGTTTTTGTTAGTTCAAAATAAATTATGGAGTTTAAAAAAAGTAGAAGGTTTAAATTCATATGATTTTATAAGTTTAGGGTTCAAATTTAAAACTAGAGAAATTATAAGGTTTAGTTTGAAACCATATTTAAGTATAGGATTTAAAATATAATTTAACACGGGTCCCCACCACCCCAAAAAAACAAAAAAAATTATGGTCCAAATGTGCAATGATGCATAGTACAAAATTCTCTCTTTATTTTAGGTAAAAAATTGTCTCTACCACCATAAGACATCCTCAGTGCTCAATTAAACAAATATACATATTTTATTACTTCTAAACTCAACTCAATAACATTCCATCCAACGTTCTTAAGCTTTATTTTCTCGATTATTCACCTAATCTTCTATACCTACATTTCAGTATCAAACAACTAACTGCATGCGCGTAGCTTAACTAGTAAGTTTGAAGCCTAGTAATATTGGTAAATATTTTAGGGGCTAATTGATAACCAAACCATAAGCACCTTTACATTAATGTCTTCCAAATCAAGTTCGGTATGCGTGTATTTGCTGCTTCTACTGCTTGTATCAGGCACTAGAACTGCAGTCTCACACTGGGTTGTCAAGACTCTTCCTGGCTTCCCTGGTGAATTGCCCTTTAAACTTGAAACTGGGTATGCGCTATTAGTTTCTGCAGTTAAGACTATATATCTTAATTTATTTTCTAAAGATTTTATAGAGAAAAGGTTAATTGATTGGTGATGGTGTTGATGGGAATTTATATATAGATACATTAGTGTTGGTGAAGTGGAATTCTTCTACTATTTCGTCGAGTCGGAAGGGAACCCGGGAGCTGATCCTCTCTTGCTCTACATCAACGGAGGCCCTGGTTGTTCTGCTTTGAATGGACTTTTGTACCAGATTGGTATGACTTTCTTCTTCCTTTTCTCTTTGCATCTAAATGACCCTACACTAATTTCATACTTTATTGTAGTGACTACACTAAATAGTGAGTGAATTTGTAAATTACATGTGCCAAGAATCGAGAAAGATTCTTGAAGAGATAAGGAATGCACAATAAATAGAATAAATAAATTGCAAAAATAAAAGAACAAAAAAAGACTTTTTTTTTTTTTTATAAAAACAAATTGCTTTTTTTATTTATTTATTTTATACGAACACAAATTTCTTTAAAGTTGATAAGAATTGCATATCAGGAAATATCGAGTTCTTATGAAGAAACATATATATTATTAAAGATTATAAAATAATGTGAAATAAATTAGTGAAATTATCTTTGAATTTCTTGGAATTTTTGATAATTTATGACCCATTTGGTTTAGACATGACTCAGTTTTCATAATTCAATACTCATAACTCTAACTCTAACTCAAATCTCATAACTCATAACCGAAATCCCACTATCACTCAAAAACTATGAAATTGTTGTTTGGTTACAAAACTCAGTCATATATCTCAACTTTTAAGTCCACTTTTTGCCAAAATGGTGAAACCCACCCCACTGACACTACATAGGAGTTATGGTTGCTACCCACGTCCATTTTCTCTTCCCCTCTTACATATTCTCCCAAGTCCATCACTATCATCAATGGCAAACTCAGAACACACCACTGTCAACACCACCAACGGCCACAAGATGAAAAAAAAAAATCTCAACCAAAAAAAAATCCAACCATCAACTACACCCACACCCATAAAAAGAAAAAATTTCCAATCATCAATACCACCACCAAACACACAAACCCACCTCCATCACAGCCTAAGCTTCAAACCACAATTACAAACACAGAAAACCCAAACACACCAACACAAAATCCTTAGATCGGTGATCCAAAATTGCCAACCCAAACCCACAAACACAGAAAACCCAAACCCAAACTCAAGAATCCTTAGATCGAAGACCAAAATCACAAATATGAGGAGTGGGTTTTTGTTTCTGGGTATATATTTATGTGTGGATGAACATGGTGAGTGTGTTTGAAGAAAAAAGAAAGAAAAAGAAGAAAAGAATGAAAGACAAATCCAGGAACAAGAGGAGAAAAAAAAAAATTTGTTAGTGGTGAAGTGGGTCTGATGAAGAAAGAAAGGAAGAATGAAGAAGAAGAACAAAAAAAGGTTGTTGGTGGTGTGGTGGGTATGAAGAAGAAAGAAAGAAAAAGTAGAGACAAAATAAAAAAGAAAAAAAAGAAGCCAGTGGAACTCTATGGAAGAAGAAAGAAAGAAAGAAAAAGAAAAGTAGTATGAAACTATTTCTTGATAGTGAAAAGTCAAGAGAATAGGGGCCCGTTTGGTCACCCTTTTCAAAACATAGTGTTCAGTGTTTAAACACTGAACACTAGTGTCCAAAATTTAAAAATTGTGTTTGGTCACCCTTTTCTGTTCAGGGTTGTTTGAAAAACAGTGTTCAAAAACCCATGTTTGAACAGCGTTTTTTGGAATCACCTCGGAGCTAATTTTAAACAACAAAAATGCAGTTTCAGTGGCACTTCGGTAATTAAATTGAACACAACTATAGGGCCCACCTGATCAGTTTTTTTTCAAGTTTGTCTCCCTCTCTTTACTCTCATCTCTTCAAAACCGAATCCTTTTACTGGTACGAAGATCCAGAACTCTTCTCCATAACTCCCCTCACCTCCATAACTCCCCCAACAGACTTTCCATAACTCCCCTCACCGACCCAGAGCCATTAAATCCTCACCGTCCCATCAAATATTGTTTCAACAACAAACAAAGAACAGAAAAATTGGGGGGTTTTCCAAATTGGTGAGGAAAACAAAACAAAAAAAGTGAGAAATTTGTGAGTGAAGAAGAAACGGTTCGGTCTTTAGACAAAAACCAATTGACAAGCAAGGTGAAAGTGGGATTCGAACCTGGATCTTGGAGTGATGGGTCAGTGACTCGGCGGCGACAGAAGCTCGATTAGTTGCTGGGTCTTGGAGTCTTGACAGTGGAGATGAGATCCGAGGGACGTCAAGCCCAGCCGTGGATCTTCTTTGCCGTCGATGGAGATGAGGACTGTGCGTGGGTTTGGTTTTCTGCTCTCAGGGAAGAGAAGGGATGAAGAAGGAAAGAGAGGAGCGTGGGAATATAATGGATGTTCCTCTCTCCTGATTAAAAAAAATTATTTTTAGTACTTTGCTAAGCTTTTTTTACTGTTCAAAACACACTTACCAAACACATATTTTATATTTTTTAAACATTGAAAAATATTGTTTAAACTATGATACCAAACACATTTTTTTGTTTTATTTACACTAAAAATACGTTTTTTTACAATACTTTTTAAACCACAGTTTTCACATCTTTTTAAACAACAATTTTTGAAAACTAAGACCAAACAGGCCCTAGGTCTCACAAATTTGATTTTTTTTTTACCATTTTGCCATTATCACTCATAATCCAAAATCTAAAAACACCAAAATTGTGTTTTCAGTTTCCATCTTCCAAACTCAAAATTTTGAGTTTTTGAGTGATGAAAACAAACATTCAAAACCAAGCCAAACATTGCATTATTTGTGGGACTCATGAGTTTTGGATAATGAATCATGAAAACTGAGTGATATCACTTAGTTTTTGGACTATCCAAACAAACTCTTAGTTTCTTGGAGTAAATTATATTAATAATTTTAATATACTTATAATGAGTCACGTGATAAAATAGCTTAAAATACATACTTTAAGGCACGTAGTGCAACTAACTTATAAAACCCAAAATTAATTTATTATTAAAACAAAAATTTATTGTAGATTATTGAAATTATAAAAAATTATATATATAATGAAACCTCTTTGTGATTTGGCAATAGAATTCCTCTTATAGCAACTATGGCAACTGTTTTTTTTTTTTTTTTTTTTATTTATTTTTTTTTTCCGAGAGAAGATGGCAACTGTGAATGTACTTAGAGCAAGAAAGTCAATACCATACCGTACCGGCCAATATGACCAGTATTTTTCTACTGGAGCTTAAACGGTATAGAAACACATTAGTTTCATTCTGGTTCAAATACCGGTCATACCGGGTTGTTCTTGCTATACCAAACGAAATATCATATTTTGGCCCAAAAAAATCATACCGGACCGAAATAAATCAAGACTTTTAGATTAAAAAAAATAAAAGTTTCAGATCTAATGAAAAAGATAATGTCTCTCTCTTTGCAATCACTGTCATTTTCAGAATGTCCGATCTTCTTCTTCTTCTTTGTTAAGACCTAGAAGGCCAGAAACTAGGGGTGTGCTCAGTTCGGTTCAAGTCGGTTTTCATGAGTATGGCCAACTAAAACCGAATATTTTTGTTTGTGAAATTCTCAACTGAAACCGACTGAAATGGCTGGAAACCAATCGGTTTCGGTGTATTTCGGTTTTGGTCAGTTTTCGGTTTTCCAAAGAGAGGGTTATTAAGATTTTCAAAACCCTAAATCCCTAACTTTAATCACATATAAAAAACAAAGCAATAGAGCAACAGAGAGAGAGAGAGAGAGAGTTGTTGAACAAATCAGAACGACAGAGAAATAAAAACTTCAAACAATATTTGTTCAACAATTTACACAGATTCCAACATAAAATTGAAAATATTTTGAATTAGCAAAAGGGTCCAGACAGAACTTTACCATTGCTGCACCATAGCAGGAGCCTAACACCATGCTTGAGCCTACCACCATGTCTCTGTAGTGATTTTTCAATAAAGAATAGAGATATGTGACTCAGAGAGAAGAGAGAGGCATGACCATGGTCCATGGGCTCAGAGAAAGAAAAAAAAGAAAAGAAAAGAAAAGAATGAGGAGGCGCTGAAGCGAGAAGGTAGAGAGAGACACAGAAAATTGGGGAAGGGGGCGGCTGAAGAAAGGACTATAGGACTTAGAGAAAAGAAAAAAAAAAAAAAAAAAAAAGGAAAGAAAGAAAAGAATGAGGAGGCGCTGAAGCATGAAGGGTAGAGATACACAGAAATTTGAGGAAGGGGATGACTGAAGAAAAGAAAAGAAAAGAATAGGAGGGTATTTATATCATGCTATTATTAGGGTTTTAAAACATTAAATAGCAAAAACCCACGCAAGAAGGCTCGAACTGGAGATCAGTTAGCAAAAATGCAAGAAGCACACCATTAAGCTACTGATTATTTACTTCTTAAAGTTACATAAATATATAGATATATATAAACCGGTTCGGTCCGGTTAATTTCGGATGAAAAAATCAACATCGAAATCGAACCGAAATATTTTGGTTTTCTAAAATTCAAACTGAAACCGAACCAAACCGAAACCGAATTGAAAAATTAAACTCAGTTCAATTGGTTTCGATCAATTTTTTCGGTTCATCGATTTTTGGCACACCCCTGCCAGAAACCTCTTTCTTTAGTTTTGTTCAAGTTTGGCTTTTAAGTTTCTTTTGGTTTTGTCCTTTATGCTTGACCCAACGTTACATCTTCCAAAGTTTCAAGTTCCAACTTCAGATTTTGAATAAAATAATTTTATATTTTGCTTTATTGTTTTGTGTGTCTGACAGCCACTAATGTGAAGATCAATTCAAACTTCACTTTTTAAAAAAAAACTTTTTTTTTTTTTTTGTTGCTTCAACTATGGTACACGTACTACACCAAAATAATATTAATGTCTAATGGATCTATAATTTTAATAATAATATTAATAAGTAAATAAATTCTACTACCATGTGTCATCTAAAAAAAGGTTTGTATTATTAATATAAATGTATAATGAATTCTGAAAAATAAACCTTTTAACTAAAACTTAAGAATAAAAATATTTTATAAATTTATAAATATATTTAATAAATTGTGTGGGTTTTGACTTTTACCAGCATGTGTGTATATAAATTTATATAATTAGTGATGATCCTAAAATGATACACCAGTATTAATTGGTATTGAAATATTTCGTTTCCTTAATTAAATTGAAACGGCTTCTAGAATGGTATTAACTCCTTTAACTTGGGGTGCCCACCTCTCATGACATAAGGAGAAATAAAAATTGGGAGGGGGGGGGGGTGGAATTGGAAAAAAAATTTCATTTATCAAAACCACGTTTAAGATAGAGTTTTCATTATATTGTATATAATAAAAATATGATTTACTCGTGAACTTAGATAATATTTAATTTTATTCTAAATTTTTTGGTGATAAATGATAATAACTAAATGATTGATAGGTCGTAGGTCTTTAATTTTTTTTTTTTTTTAAGAGACTTATATGGCATCTGCTTTTAATGATAGTTCTTTATTATCATACCAAGATACTAATCAGTTATTGGTGTAAGCGGGAGTTAAATTCCAAATCTCTTATTCAAAATCAAAAACTTTACTAGTTGAGTTAACTAGAACTCATAAATAGATCTTTAACTTCATATCTCATTTAATGACTTTTGGAGTCTCAATAAATTGTGGTGTTTCCGTCACCCCATTTAAATGTTGCCAAAATTTTTTCAAAGTTATTTTAGTATAACCCTTGAGCTAACACCTTAAATCACATTTCTTTTCTCAAGTAACGTGCGCGGTCTTTTGTTTGAAAGTAATAAAAAACTGTTTGCCATAATCAAATGGAGGAATAAGCAGTAGTATCAAATCGCTGCCAATCCCTAGATGGCCAAACAAGTTGACAAAGTTTAACAAACTTTGACAAAGGATTGACCAATACCTCTCTCTCTTCAAAAAGACATATTCTATTAATTTTTAACATACTTCAGATTTTCAATTCCGACTAACTAAAGAGAGCTTTCATGACACTATAAGCAGATATAAATTATTAAAACTTGTATACAATGTTTCAAAATTTTTTTTTAATATTTATTTTTGTTAGAATTTTATCTAAATGTAATTTTTCTATTTCCACACCACCCCCCCCCCCCCCCCCCAAAATTTTATCGTTTATTTTCAATGATATTCTAGAAAATTTTCATTTAAACTTCCATGTTCACTCGTAGGCCCATTAAAATTCAATATCACTGATTACAATTGGGCTTACCAACACTGATATATGAACCAAACACATGGACAAAGGTACGCAGTTTAGTACTTCTGCGATTTCTCATTAATTTCCATTATTCTAGACACATTTTCCTTCGAATTTTGCTTAAAGTGATAATCATAATGCTTTTGCAGACAGCAAATGTGTTATTTTTAGATGCGCCTGTGGGTGCTGGCTTCTCCTATGCAACAATCTCGGAAGCTTGGAGCGCATCTGACACAATAGTTGCTGCACAAGCCTATGAGTTTCTGAGAAATGTGAGTGTAATTGATGGTGAGAGCCAATTAAAATGCCTAATTTTTACATTTAATTAGATATAATGGCTTCGTTAGCACCATTGTTAAATGATCATGGAGAGAGGGATGGGGTGTAGCCAACGATAATGCCTTGAACACAATTTAGTCTATCTCGAACTCTTTTAGAGTTCACTCATTGTCTCATTCTCCCATGTAAGAAGACAGAATAATTCTGTAGCCCATGCTTTAATTAGGAAAGTTAGGTTTTCTTTCCCTTTAATTGTTTGGATGAAGTCTGTTCCTCTAGAATTTTCTTCCCTTGTAAATTGTAATTGTTGATTTTCCAGTGTGATTCTTAATAACATCGGGGTGGATTCTCAAAAAAAAAAAAAAAAAAAAAAAAAAATCTAAATAGTGTTTGACTCTTGTATGATGACACTCTTGCTCTTCCACCTAAACCATTTAATGGGAGTAATTTTTATTTTACCCTATAACGTTTCAAAATTTTGATCTACTCCCATAACATTAGGTATTGTCTAGATTGATTTGCTTCTGTCAATGCACCGTGCCTAACTGTCCATTAGAGTTCAAAATTAATCAAAATAGCCCCAAACATAAAGGGTGTAAAACCGAATCAATTACAAACATAGAAGGTGTCATTGGGGTGCCAATTTGGCATTTAATGAAAGGCCAGACATTGTGTATTGATGGAAGGGAGCAAATCCAAACAATACCTAACTTTAGGAGAGTGGATCAAAATTTTGAAAATTCGCGAAATTGAAATTATTACAAAGTTTAGGAGTATAATTTGCAATTTAGTAGAACTATTAAGTTTTATGCAAGGGATTTGAGATGAATTTAGCAAGAATTTGATTCGAAAATTGAAGTGTTCTATAGTTTTTTAATATTGAGTCAATGCTAATGCTCATGGGAGCAAAGATGGAGGCAGGACTTCAAGTTAGGAGGGTAGAAGTAAAAAAAAAAAAAAAAAAAAAAAAAAAAAGGTAAAAAAATCAAATTATTGTTTCGTAATACATTACAATGAAATCATTTATGGAAAAGGAAGCTCGGTGTGTGTCTTTGATGCTTGTGTTTGCTACTGGGTAAGAGAAAAATTATTTTGTTTAAAATTTTTTAAAAGGTCAAGTTGTTTGTTTTGCATAAAATTTATTGATTGAGTTTAATTTTTTTAGCTTTACTATTGGTAATTTTTGTTATTAAGTTAATTATTTTAGACTTGTTAACTTTATTTAAAATTTTAGATCTATAATTTTTTTTTATGGCCTTTAGAATTAAGGGGAGACCAAGTGTAATTTTTTAAAAACAAATTGCTAAAATTAGTTCCATGGAAGAATATCAAATTTTTATTAACTCGAGATATGTTTATTCGTGACACAGTGGTTGATCGAACACTCAAATTTTATGAACAATCCGGTCTATCTTGGGAGCGACTCATATCAAGGAGTAGTCACTCCAATTCTAGCCCAAGATATTATAAATGGTAACTTATATTGATCACAAGCATCTAATAGAGCTTACCTCATTGAATCAAGTCTCAGGTATTCTCAATATTAATCCCAATCTTCAAGCTGGATTCTTTTTTATTGAGTTGCAGGCAATGAAGCAGGAATTGAGCCTCAAGTGAATATCAAAGTACACAATCAAATTATTGGACTTGAATTTCTCTTCTTCTTCTTTTTAAAAATTTTTATTTTATTTTTTATTTTAATATAAATCCTTTTCATTTGGTATTTCGATGAATATTAGAATATAATGTTCTTCAAAATAATGCAAGGGACTCTCGCTTGGATGCCCACATACAAATACAGATCTCGAAGATAACACAAGAGTAATATTTGCGCACCGAATGGCTCTAATATCAGATGCAATGTATAAGGTAGTTAAGACAAGGTTTTTGTTATTGTTGTTATTTATTTATTTATTTTTGATAACAAGTTAAGACAAGTTTTGATAACTAAAACTAGCTAATTGGGTTTCATTTGCGTTTCACATTTTGGCTATCATCTTCATAGTTGTTCTTGTTAAGTGCTATTTCAGTCAGCCAAAACTAGTTGCAATGGGAATTACATCGATTCGACAAATGCAAACTGCACCGAGGCAGTTGCATCAATATCCCAGGTTGGATAGAGTATCAATTATGTTCATTATAACATCATAGATTTTGGTCGATAATATGGGCACCAAGAATGAGTGATCGTTTATCTGAATATTTAGTGCATAGAGCAAGTAAATGAAGCAGATATCTTGGGTCCCAATTGTGCGTTCATATCACCAAAACCAAAAGAAGGTGCTCAAGGATTTCTTAATGAATACTCCAGAAATTTCATCCTACCATGGTCTGGGAATGGAGACTTTTGGTGCAAAGTAAAATTCTCTCTCACATTCTTGCACCTTTTGTGTGTGTGTGTGTGGATAAAGCGACATTCTTGCACTTGTTATAACTTATAGATGCTCATTCATCTACTTGTTATAAATGTAAGACTGTACAATAGTGGAACTAATTTTTATTCATTTATTTATTTGTCATTTTATTTTTGCAGAATTTTGATTATATTCTCTTTGACATATGGATAAATTATAAAAGTGTCCAAGATGCTCTTCATGTTCGACCGGTAAGTAATTCTTGATAGTACAGTACAATGACAAGCAAGAAGTTTGAGGACACAAATCTTTTCTTTTACAAAATAAACATTCACATCAACAATTAAAAAAGAAATTGTGAATATTTGAAGTATACTATCAATGAAAAGCAAATGGGTGCTAAATAAGTAATTCTTGATCATTCAATACAATGACAAACAACAAGTTTAAGGACAAATTTTCTTTTACAAAATAACATTCCCATCAACAATTAAAAAAGAAATTGTGAATATTTTAAGTACTATCAATGAAAAGCTGATGGGCGCTAAGCTACTTGTATTTGTGAGTTATCTCTACAGGGAACAGTCAAAGAAGTCTTTAGATGCAACATCACCTTGACCTCGGAGTACTCCTACAATGTCAAAGATGCAATTCCCTATCATAAAAATCTGACAAATTCAGGCTTGCAAATCCTGGTTTTCAGGTTCCAATCTACAAGATCACTACACTAAGTATTTATTTGTATTAATTATTACTTATGCTATTACAAATATAAAACCAAACTGAAATATAAGAATTAGTTACATAATTAAATTACAGCAATTTAAATTTTATGTGCCAGATAATTAATAATTTTATTCATATCTACAATTTTACTCTTGCAGTGGCGATCATGACATGTCTGTCACACATATTGCTGTTGAACAATGGATAAATTCTCTAGATTTGACGATTGATACTGAATGGAGACCATGGTTTGTTGATGGTCAGGTTGCAGGGTGAGTTTATAAGATATGATATCGGACATAAGCATTTTGTTTCCTTCCATTTTCTTTTTCCCACCTAAAACTAAGACTTTACTGTTATTGTTGTTTTCTTATTGTTAATAATGTGTATATTATTCTCTAGATACACAAGGAAATATACAAATAGCGGATATCGTTTGACATATGCAACTATAAAGGCAAGAAAAAGAACCTTAAATTTTTACTTAATTAAAAATTTTTCATTTATTTATGCAAGAATTTTTAAAATAAAATAAAATAACATTAATTCTTTTAAATTTGTGTAGGGAGCTGGACACTCTCCAACAGAGTACAAACGCAAGGAATGTTATGACATGTTCCATAGATGGATTCACTACTATCCTCTCTAGTTCTTTCCTTCAATTATTGCTTTTGGAGGAACGTTAAAGCATATTTTATTCCTAGTAATAAGTGTTAGGGTTTTAGGTCCCAGATGTCACAAGGTTAATACACTTTCAACCATGGACTCAACCCAAAATTTACTGCTACCTCATGCAGAATTTACTAGTGTGACTACACGAAGTTTCGAATCCACGGACTCTTCTATTATGGGTTGTTGCACATGAACTCCCATGTTCGTGACTTCATGATTTCTACTAAAATATTTGATCAGCAACTATGGTAAACTGACTGCAACAACTTTACTAAATAATTGGATCCAATGTTTGCATGTAGTCTTTAGTTGTAGGGAGAAAATGGGCAAATGTCTCATTCCAAAAAAAAAAAAAAAAAATTTGAAGCCCTATAGTGGCGTTTTTGAGGAGCCTATAGTGACATTTTAAGGACATATAATGGCATTTTGTAACTCAATCTCCATGAAGTCGAGTTACATGCAATTTTTTTTTTTTTTTTTTTTTTTTACCTATAACTCGATTTCATGAAGATCAAGTTCCAAAACGCCACTATAGGTCCTTCAAACGTCACTATAGAGTCCTTAAAAACGCCACTATAGGGATTAACTCAATTTTGAGAAAATCGATTTTCAAAAGAGGAGCATTTCCCTAATTAGTTTGAGAAAGATGGCAAAATGCTAGATTGTTTTTTTAAAAAGGGCAAAGGCCAATTTTTCCCCTAGTTGTAGCTTTAAAAGGGTTTGGAAAAACTCCAAACTTGTGTACATAACACTACCCTCTTGTGTCTTAAAGAACGTGCTCTAACGTTTGTATTCATATGTACATAAGATCCATCAAAATCCTAGATGAAACGGCTGAAAAAAGAATTGAAATTTCATTTTGCCCAAGTCTTGATCAGTCGAGACATGCAGTTCAACTAATTGAAGGCAAACATGCAGTTCAACTAATTGAAGTAAGTGACTTTCAACCTTTCAAGCCTGTAGTTGAAATGCATAATTCTAGCACTCTATTTTTTGCATTCTTGAGTCTTTAGCTGTTCTAAACTTGATTTGTCTTTGTCTAAGGTTTAATTCAACACTAATCAACTAGGCAAAACTATGTTATAAAATGTTATACTTGTTCATGGTTGTCAATCTAAAAATATAGACTCTACAATAAGGATTATCATTCCTTTCGTAATCTTCATTTAATGTTCCAAGTGTGCCTTAAATAATTTCAATCTGGGTACATGTAGCGACTCATTGCAATGATGTTAATCTATGTCTAGTCTTGATCTCCAACATTTAAATATGTAATTCAAGACTAAACAATAATGAAAGAAATTTTTTTTTTGATTAATACAAAATTCATTATTTATGTGCTTTATTAATTAATTAATTTCAGTTCAATAGTAAATCCCTCGATTCAAAATTATATATACTATTTATAAGATGATTCCTCTCTTTAAATTGGATTTTTTTGTAGTTTAGAAATACTCATAAACCTTACGTTTAACAAGGAAAAAAACTTAAGAACAACCCAATAAAAATATATCTCCAACTTCACTTAAAATACCTATAAAATAGGAAATTCTCTTACTAATCAGTATCTTCAAAACAAACTTATCCAAAATTTATTTTAAAAAAAAATTATGACACTAGACAAAAAAAAAAAAAAAAAAACCTCATCACACAAGAAAAGCACACGTGATAAGACTAATTTTATATAAGTACATATAATGTCCCTCAAAAGTTTTTAAATCATCAATTTAAACCCCCAATCAAATCCAAAACGTCCAAGATTTAAATTAATATGATTTTGTAAGTTTAGTGTTCAAATTTGAAAGTAGAGAAATTATAAGGTTTAATTTAAAACATTTAAAGATATCCGGTTTAATTTTAAATAAAGGGTTTAAAATATAATTTACCCCCAAAAAAAAAATCTATGGTTCAATGATGCAAAGAAAATTTTCTAGGTGCGCACGTTTCAACAACATTTCAACCAACGTTCAAGACCTAGACTCCCCGGTCATTCACCTGACCTTCCATACCTATAAATTAGTTCAAACTTCAAACAACTAACAACATAACTTCACTAATATAGTAAGTTTGAAGCCTAGTTATTGTACACAATATTTTGGAGGCTAATAGCCTAATAACCAAACCACATGCATGCACCTTGACAATGTCTTCGGAAGCAAGTTCAGTATGCTTGCATTTGCTGTTTCTACTGCTCGTATCTGGCACTGCAGTCTCACACTGGATTGTCAAGACTCTTCCTGGCTTCCCTGGTTATTTGCCCTTTAAACTTGAAACTGGGTATGCGCTACTAGTTTCTGCAGTTAAGACTATATATCTTAATTTATTTTCTACAGATTTTATAGAGAACAGGCCAATTGATTGTTGATGATGTTAATGGGAATTTGTATATAGATACATTAGTGTTGGTGAAGTGGAATTCTTCTACTATTTTGTCAAGTTGGAAGGGTACCCGGGAGCTGACCTTCTCTTGCTCTACATCAATGGAGAGGCCCTGGTTGTTCTGTGTTGTGAAATTTTAATGAACGTAAAAAAATTAATCAAATCTTAACCAAATTAATCATAATCTAGTTTATTAAAAATTGGTTGTTTGAAATTAAATATACTAAACAAATAATTAAACTAAGCAAAGATATAATATAAAGCAGTAAAGAGATGTAAACAATCTAAAGAAATGAATTAAGGTTTTAGAATTCGCTTTGTTAATTCATATCAGCACATATTTATGATCATTAACTTTTCTCAACCACTACATGATAATTTAGAAATCAACCTTGCAATCATGAAAAATATTCTCATTAAAATCCTTATTTTAAAAATTAAAAGCATATTCTCCTTCACTTCTTAAGTTTAAAATCAAATCATCAAGTATCCATTAACAAATAAATCATAAGAGATATCCAATTTTAAAATCAAACAATCATAATCCAAGCATTCAATTAATTAAAATAAATATTAAATCATGAGAAAAACATGATTGAACTCATGTCTAGAATTCTATCTTAATCAATTGATGTGAAGCAAGAACAATTTAAATCATTAAAGAATAGTTATTGCGGGAAAAATCAAATCAAATAAATACTATTGATTATCCTTAACAAGGTTTCATCTTCAACTTTAATTGAAAATTTAGCTACTCACAGTACTTGAAATAAAACACACAAAATAAATATTAAACATTAAACTAGACAATTAAACTGCTAACTAGAATGGAAGAGAAAAGTTACAGTGCTAGCATAGAGAAAGGGTGAAGAAAAAGCCACATGCTGCACTGCCTCTTTTCGCCTGGGTTTCAGCTTCCTTCTCTGTCGCCCTCTGTTTCTATTTCCCACTATTTATACTTACATTCACCTATGTGGCTGAGACCTAAAAGCTTCTTATTAAAACCAACGTGGCCCAAGTACTCCTAGGTAGATCTTTTGGTGAACAAATCAAGAGACCCACAACAACAATACAATAATTGATTTGGACTCTAAAGCCCACCACGTTGACTGTGTAAGAATTGCTTGACTTGAGTTTTGTTTCCTTGCACACTACATCCACGTTGGATTGAATCTTGGGCTTTTTTTTTTTCCTTTGCTTTTTGGTCTTCAAATGAATTCACGCTTGGGCTGGATTTTTCCTTCGTGCTTCATATATGGTCTTAAGTTAGCTTGACAATTGGTTGGTTTCACTTTGTATGTAAAGTCTTTATTGCCTATAAATCAAAGACAACTTATAATTAGTCACAAAATAGTATAAAAGTGCAGTTAAATATGCAAATATAAGAGTAATTTATTGTATATATTTCATGATCGTCATGCATTGAATGGATTCTTGTACCAGATTGGTATGGCTTTTTTCTTCCTCTTCTCTTTGCGTTTAATTAACCCTACACTAATTTTGAAAAGTTTCGTATAGTGAGCATTTGGAAATTTGTTGTAGCGGTAACATTTGTTCTTTTGATTGGTCTTGACACTATCTTTGGGTACATTTGGCATCTATTGACGCATTTGGAAGTAGCTTGGAGAGATATGCACTTTGTTCATTTGTTTTGCCTCTAATTTGGGTCTTGCAATTGATGCATTTGTGGATTAGGATGATAAATCTTGTCATGGTGGAGATTCATTATTTATATGTATATATATTGCCAGGGTAGAAAATTGTTCTAGGGTTTGGCTCACTTGTGATTTTTACTTTTTGAATTAGGGTGAACTTTCTATAAAAGAAACAAAGATTGTAAAAATTATAGTTAGTGTGTGGTGTAACCATTGTTATAAGTCATAGTTCAGTCATATGTAAACCATTGGACTACACATATCTTGTTGGTCAGGAATGAAAAATTAATAAATAAACACTAATTTAAGTACCAAATATATTAAAAAAAATTAAATGACACGGCACGATTTGACCACGGTTGAACATTGGCCCGACTTCAAAAATCTTGAACCTCTCTCTTTTCCATTTCATTGAACAGTCCGGAATTGAAAACTATGAGTGTAACTAACATTGTTTAGAATTACATTAGGTATAATACAAACCAAATCTTACAAATTTTACTACAAAATAACTCTACATTGATGTGACAATGTATATAATTAGCACTATTATAAGAATAAATAAATAAAATTTTAAATTACCTCTATGCCATTTGTGACATAGAATATGTATGAGGCTTATATAGGTAAATCCGTCATACTCTTAGGCCTTAGCATCACTCAAATATGTTTAAGTAAAAAGACATATATTTGGATACCCCTTATTTTACTGAATACTGAAAATTTAATTTATATATATATATATATATATATTTAAATGACAAAACTCTTTTTTACTGTTCATATGCCTTGGTGCACTGTTCATGTTCCATGAACAGTACATTAGGAGCTGGTCTTATCAAAAAAAAAAAAAAAGAGAAAGAAAGAAAGAAGAAGAGAAAAGAAAGAAGAAGAAGAAGGAAGGAAACGTAGACGCAAACGTTGTAGGAAGCGCAAAATGGGACTGGGGGCTTATCGACACTGCTACACGAACCAATATCTCAAACTTGCTGACTTTGATGTTTGCCTATAGGCTCATTATCTCTTACTACAGTGGGGGCTTACCGACACTGCTACACGAACCAAAAACTTGGACATAGGTACCAAGTGTTGTACAACAATTTTTCATTCATTTCCGTTATTTACATTTTATTTTCTTTCCACTTTTGCCGTATCGTACTTTTTTTCTTTATTGATAATCCCAATGCTTTTGCAGACAGCCAATGTGTTATTTTTAGATGCACCTGTGGGTGCTGGTTTCTCATATGCAACAACCTTAGAAGCCTGGAACGCATCAGACATAAAATTGGCAGCTCAAGCCTATCAGTTTCTGAGAAATGTGAGTGTAATTGATGATGATGATGATGATGATATATATATATATATATATGAAGACAAATTAAATATCTTTATACCCCTTTTTTCAAATTAATTAGGGAAATGCCTCTCTTTTAAAACTCGATTTGTGATAAATCAAGTTAGGCCTTATAGTGGCGTTTTTAAGAAGCCTAACTCGATTTATCACAAATCGAGTTTTAAAAGAGGGGCATTTCTCTAATTAGTTTGAGAAATTAGTATAAAGCTATTTAATTTGCCCGAAAAGAGCAAAAACCCATTTTGTCCCTCCATCATCTAAAGCATGAGTTTGGGTTTCAAACTTTCAATTAAAGTGAAGCTCTTTGCTTTAAAGCCTTGTAAATTTATTCACTACGGGTCCCACGTTGGTCCCACAGCAAAGAATCTCCTTTGTAGTTGTTGAGGTTCAAAATTAAGCACAATCTAAGTCCCAAAGAAATAGCACATTGAGCTAATTTCATGGAAATAAAGCTAGAGAAAATAAAATAAAAAAAGGCTGGGCTCACTTAATGAAGAAAAGAGAAAGAAGAAAAGGGTGAGAGGTCCAAAGAATTAGGATCCAAAGACCTATGGAAGAACAGACTTTAAAGGCTTAGCCGGCCAGGATTAATAAGCCAAAAGAAGCCCAATAAGAAGAGCTGGACCGGGATCCTAGAAGTTACCAGAGTCCGGGGATCCCTGGGGCACGCAACACGATCTAAGTAAGATTGAAGCAGGTTCAAAGGAAAAAAAGCGATAAAAGATGAAGAGCATGCGGGTCTCATGCACCCAAACATGCAGTGGGAATCAAAAAGTACAAATCAAAACATTCATGAATGAAGGAGCTGGGCCTCAAGGAACCAAAAATGAGAAAACCATAAGAAGAGGTAATTGGAAGGGAGCTTTCAACCCAGCAGTAAAATATTCCAACTATTCGGGAAAATGACAAGGATGGAGTGCAACCAAAAGCTGGAAAGGTGAAAGAAAGGGCCAAATAGCTAAAGATCAGCAACCTGAGGGGAGCTTGAAATAGAAAATCAGCTAGGGGTTTTCAGCTTGGTCGCACCAAAAGGAAGAAGTTATGAGAAAAAAGGAAACGACCAGCCCCTGAGCAAACTGAAACAACATGAACTCTGAGGGGCAAAAGGAAGAAATCACTGGTACCCCAGAACCCTAGAGCTGCACTATAAAAGAAGGGAGAAATCCATGCTGAAGGGCATTCAGATTTTGATTCAGGCATTCATCGCCATTTTCTGGATTCCTAGAAAAGATATAGAGCCATAGAAAAAACTCTGTAAAGTTCAAAGAAAAACAAAGGAATTGCTCCCGGTATCCCAGAGACAACCACTATAGCACATACTCGAATTCAAAAAATTCAAACTTTGCAAGTCTTGGAAGCTTGAATAGCTATCAAAGTCTGTAATTTTTGAACTTAGTTGAACCTTGTATCACATCTTAGTGAGCATTGTAATCATAATAAAAGAAAATTAATAAAATGCCTCTCATTGATTTGAGGATCCCTAACCCTTTTTTTTACTGTATTTTTATTGCTGTGCATTTCCTTGCTGTTTGAACTATCATTCAATACATATACTTTTGCTTGTTAGTTTATTTGTGTTGTAGAAAGCTTGTTTTGTGTACCACTTAGTTCTTAAACAGCCTTTTAGCTGCGGCGAACCAAGCCCAGTCCACCAAGATCAATTATTTGGCCTAGGATCTTTGGGCCACTGTGCTGAGAAAAAAAAAACACTCTCACATTTTGGCGACTTCACTAGGGACTAGGTAAAGAAAAGGGAAGAAGCAATCCCTTTGCAAAGCATGCCTCCAAGACCAAGGAACAGCAAAGGTGCTAATATGCCACCCGCGGCCTCTGAGCTCATGGGGGAAAATGAAGTGGCCTCCAGACAAAGAGGCGAAGTGCCCCTAATAGAGTAGAAGGCCGTGTCAAAACAAAGGAATGTAAGGCAGGAGCCAGACCCCATGGCTCGAATGACTGCAATGTTGAAGGATTTGTAGCAAGAAGTCCGCCTTTTCAAAGAAGGCAAGACTCAGGAAGTCAGAGACAATGCCCCCCCTGTGGGCAACCAAGATAGAACCCAGCCAGTGGGGGAGTCAGCAGTGGGAAAAGGAACTAACCCGCAATACCTAACACTGGCAGATATCAGTGCCCTCCTAGACCAAGAAAGGGAAAAACTTTCGAGGATCCCTAAGCAATTTTCTTGGGATCCCCATTCCCACAAGAACTCCTTGGCAAGCCATACCCCAAAGGATATGAACCCCCAAAGTTCCATCCTTTTGATAGAAGAAATGGGAGTGCCGTGGAACACGTGAGTAGGTTTATTCACACCATGGGCCCCTACGTAGGAGACCGAGAGCTGTGTCTAAGAGAGTTTGCTAAATCCTTAGTGAATAGAGCATACACTTGGTACACCACACTGAGACATGGGTCCATTAAAACCTGGGACGAGATGATGGAGAGATTCTGTGCAAAATATTACCCCGGCGAGGACAAGGTCACTTTCCAAAGCCTTCAGATGGTAAGGCAGAGGCCTGAAGAGGATCCTGTCCAGTTCATCAAAAGATTTAAAGATGTGTCTTTAGATTGTTATGGGAATCATGAAGAGAAAGAACTCGTAGAGACTTGCATATCCAACATGCTTTTCGATTACAAACTCAACCTCGAAAATCTATGTATCACACAGTACGATGACCTGTTACAGAGAACTAAAAGGACAGCACAAACTATGAAGACAAAGAAGATGCCAGCATCCCAAGCCATGACAGCATCAGTGGCAGAAAAAAGGAAGAGGCCTGACAGAAAGGTGTTTGAGGAACCACCAGTGATCCCATGTACTGTAGAAGAGTTAAACCATGTCCTGGAAAAATGGATCGGGGATGGAATGGTTAGGCCATTCATCGTGTCCAGGCCACCAACGGGGGAAGAAAGGAAAAATCCCTTATTTTGCAGGATTCATAATTATGTCAAGCATTCCACAAAGGATTGCTAGACCATCTGTAGGCTCTTTCACAAGAAGCTAAGAGAAGGAACCTTGGAGCTCACTTAGAAGGAGCCAAAAGTACAAAGGAACCCCTTACCCAATCACAAAGGGAAGGAGGTGGTGGCTGTAGTAATCCATGGGAACCCAGCAGAAGCAGAAGAGTCAGAAGGATCCTTCCACCTGAGCACAGTCAGGACCCTCTAGAAGAATCCTAAGTTCAGATCATTATTCAACCAGCTGAGATTTGAACTAGAAGTAAGAAAGGTGGCCACAGAGTCTCTCATGACTATAGTAGTAAATTCAAGAATGGAATGTTTCACAACAGAATCACATGCTAGCCGAGCTTTCTTGGAAACAACCAACGCCATAACTTTCACTGATGAGGATATGGAGTTTGAGCATCCAGACCACCGTAGAGCCCTTTATCTAATGGCCACCATAAATTATGTCCAAATCAGAAGAGCACTGGTAGACACAGGGGCATCGCTCAACCTTATAACCCTAAGCACCCTGGAAGCTGTGGGCCTAGCTGGAAGGAGAATCCTGGGGGCTCTCATGGAGACAACCAGATTTGGAGGATCAACAGAATCAACTGAGGGATATGTACAACTGGCCCTAAAAGTGGGGCCAATAGTAGCCTTGACTAGATTTCATGTAATCAACTCAGAGGTGTCCTACCATGTACTGCTGGGACGGCTATAGCTCCATAAGCACCGCCTTATACCATCCACGTACCATCAGTGTATTAAAGGGAGATTGAATGAGAGGCTTGTAAGGATCCTTGCCAACCATAACCCTTTTAGCCAAGGAGAAATAACTTTGTGGAAACAATGTTCTATGATGAGCTAGAACCGGACAATGAGAGCCCTATGCCAGGGACTCCAGGAGCACCTATCTTGGAAGAAGAAGAAGAAGGAGGAGGAGGTACCCACGACTTAAGAGACCTCTTGAAGAGAAAAAGGCAAAAAAGGGAGCCCAGCACATTAGGATCCCGAGAATGTATAGTAGTACGGGAACCCGGGGGAAGATTGATTTACCGCTTATGAAGGTGCGCGGGGCCTGAGTGCATCGTGCAGGAAGGTCCTGGACCACTAGAATGTATGGTAGCTCAAGAGGAAGTCCCAGAGGAACCAGTTAAAGAAACACAAATCCAGCCTGAGGAAGAATTGGAGAAAATAAACTTGGGGGCTGAGTTAGGATCCCAGAAGCCTGTTTTCATTAGTAGTCAGTTGGCAGCACAAGAAAAGGAGCCACTGGTGGCCTTGCTCAAAGAATACATGGATGTGTTCGTATGGACCTATGATGAGATGCCTGGTTTGGATCTTGGGCTGGTGGTCCATGCTTTCAACGTGGACCTAGGAGTCAAACCAGTAATCCAACCAGCCAGGGTCTTTCATGATAAATGTAATTTTTACATGATTTTTATTATCCTCTTATTTATTAAAATTGTTAGTTTTCCTTTATTTCTTTTGATTTGATTTGATTTTTATTTATATTTATCTAATCATTTGTTCTTTGAAGGAATGAGAAGATTCATATTAATCTACAAGGGCTTTACATGCAAAGTGGGGCTAAGCCAATTAAATCCAACTCCAATTCAGATTAGGATTCCAGCTTACACATCAGTCAGTATTTTTGGCATAAATTTCGACTCAAATATCCAATCGAGATGATTCAAGATAGGCTGGAAAGATAACTTAAAGGACTACAATTTTGTAGTTTACTAAAAGTCCGAATTTCGATATTAAATGGGCCAAAATCGTCAGTTAAGTGAAGCCTAAAAATCTGGGATTTTTTCCAAACGGGAATAGGATTCCTTGACCTATTTAAAGGCTCTTTAGGATAAAAAGAAAAGAAGTGAAACCTGAAAGGAAAAGGGGGTTGCCGCATAGAAGAATTTGCTTTTGGGAGTCTTTATGAAGAGGAGGATCTAAGGACAAAGGCGAAAGCTTCATGTTGATTAACCAATGCAGATGAAAGACATAAGTTTTATTTGCTTTCTTTTCAATTTTATTATGAACTAAATTTTATTTTCTAGAGCAGTGATGTAGTCTAGCAATGAACACACAATTTATTTTCTGAGTTATTTTATTTTTAATATTTCCATGATTGAGTGCTTAATTCTTATTCTTATTGCTTACTATTTTTTACAAATTATAGTTTGATCAATTGAATTACAATGAGACCGAGAGGTGATTTGCTATTTTAGTTCTAGAATTAAACACCATTAGTTGAGTGAAAGTAGAGATGCTTTACCGCGACTAGTGTGATTTTTCAAAAAAATTCAAAGTACGTAATGAGTCTCCAATTAATTAAATTCACATAGAGATATGGAATTGTTAGTTGAAGATATTTTTGATATTATTCGAGAGAAGATATTGAATACTTAAGGAATTTTTAATCATTAACCGGAAATTATTAGAATTTAATAATTAGGAAGAATAAATTGTGTGGGATTTGTTAGGTGAAATCAACTGGTCTAGATTCATTCTTAACATATTTTTACACTGTTAGGTTTTTTACGCCTTGTTAATTCTTTTTATTTGTAAATTTATTTTTATTAAATAGTTTAATTTAATTCAGAGGATAGAATGTTCCATTTATTTTCGATTTTCCAAATAGTAATTAATTTAGTAAATTTTGGTATTCAATAACATAGTTAATCCTTGTGGGTTCGACATTCGTTTTCTAAAAACACTTTACTACTTGTTACGATTTTGTGCACTTGTAGATTATTTTACGTGAACAAGTTTTTGGCGCCGTTGCCAGGGATTCATTGTTTGTTATTGATATTGATACTAGCTAGATATTTACTACTTTGGATTTTATTTTATTTATTAAAAAAAAATTAAATTAAATTAGGTGCATCTGAGTTTGTTTCCTTTCTTTTCAGGAATTAGAAGTGCATGACCTGATCTAAACTGTTAGAGCATACACTCTTTGATCCTGAAATTAAAAGAACCTTACGTCAGCTCAAGAAAGAAAAGAAGAAAGAGGCCAACACATCTCTATCTAATATGGCCGATCAAGAGCAAAAGGTGTTAAGAGATTATGCTACGCCCTCGGTAAATGGAGCTACATCGAGCATAAGGAGGCCAGCCATACAAGCCAATAATTTTGAGATCAAGCCGGCCATCATTCAGATGATACAGCAAACTGTCCAGTTCGGGGGGCTATCACAAGAGGATCCTATTGTCCATACTGCAAATTTCTTGGAAATTTGCGATACTTTTAAACATAACGGAGTGACAGATGATGTGATTTGACTAAGGCTTTTTCCTTTCTCACTTAGGGATAAAGCAAAAGTTTGGTTGAATTCTTTGCCACCTGGCATCATTACTACATGGGAGGAGTTGGCACAAAAATTTTTAGCAAAATATTTCCCTCCCGCAAAGATAGCAAAGCTAAAGAATGATATCACCATGTTCATCAAATTTGAGGGCGAATCATTATATGAAGCATGGGAGAGGTACAAAGATTTATTGCGAAGGTGTCCTCATCATGACCTTCCAGCATGGCTTCAAGTGCAAACATTCTACAATGGTCTAGGAGCTACAAAGAGGTCTATGGTTGATGCAACAGCTAGTGGAGCTTTAATGAGTAAAACTCATGAGGCAGCCTATGAACTTCTAGAAGAATTGGCATCCAACAACTATCAATGGCCTACAGAAAAAGCAATGCCAAGAAAGACAGCTGGAGTTTTAGAACTTGATTCTATTACCTTATTGGCGACACAAATGGCAACTTTGTCTCAACAATTAGGTAAAATGAATGTTAATGCTATTCAAACTAATGTTATTTGTGATCATTGTGCAAGAAATCATTCAAGTGTCGACTGCCAAGTGGGAAATCCTTTTGCCCAATCGAGTTATGGACAGACAAATTATGTGTCAAATTTTCAACGTCAAAATAATCCATACTCGAACATATTTGACATTGTGGAGAACCTTGAATAGTATGTGTTATATAAATGCTAAGCTATTTTTTATTTTGTATGAATATTTTCTTTTTTGTACATGTACTTATGGGTTAATTAAGAAATTGATATTTCTTATTTGTGTACCCTCTATAACTTAGTTTGGCACTATCATGCATTGCTTTTGCATTATTCATTTAGCATAATGTGTGCTTTTTATTTTTTGTCATAAATTTTTTTTAAACCAAAAAGATTTTTATTTCTTTTGTATTACATATCATGGATGTGTAGTTAAGGTTGACCATATTATTTTTACATAACATGTCTGTGTACCTTGTTTAGCTTGGATGTGCTTATTTTTCTGCATTTTGCTAGTTTTTAGCTATACAGTGCATGTTATGTGGGAGTTGTTTATAGTTTTTGATCACATGATCCTTATTTTGAAGTCACATGTTTTTTATTGTAAGGACTAAAAAATACTAAAAGAAAGGCATAAATAACCATCTCACCATTATTTACTAGCCAATCATGAACATCTTAGTGTATATCATAAGATTTTGTACTCAAGAAAGTGTAGCACATGTACAAAAAGAAAATAAGGTGTAACCTTAGAATAAAAAAGAAATAAATAAAAAAAGACAAATTAATAAAAATGGCATGTACATTATAAGGCTAAAATAAAAATTAAAAAAAAAATTATATGATTGAAAGCTTATTTTTTAGGAGATGTGGGAGTTATATGATGTAATTCTTTAGGTGATAGCCACTTTCAAACTTATGTGATGAATAATGTAGAAATTGTAATTTATTACTATCTACATATCACCTCACATATATCTCATGTTGTTACTAGTTACACACACTTCACAAGTTATTCTTTGCTAAATTTAGTACATGAAATTGTGTGTGAATTTGGTTTGGCCATCCAAGATTATATGTTCATTGATTAAAATTTGGGGGTAAAAAGTGTGAAAATCTTGTTTTTGAAGTTCTAGGTTTAAAAGAAAAGTTTTTGATAAACTTTTAAACTCATTCTTATGCATTTCATTCATGAAATTATTTGGTTTGAGTGGTTTCTGCATAATCTTCTATAATTTTTCATAAAATTTAGTTTTCCAGAAGTTCAATCAATCGAGTGTAATTTTCGATTAATCGAAAATTTCCATATTTTTCAAGTCTAGCTTCTGCCTAACTTGATTGGTATTCGATCGATGCTCGACCGATCGAAACTGAAAAATTTTATGTTTCTAATATTTTTGACCAATTCTTTTTTCATGCATCATTTATGTTTAGAATTCACATGCATTGCATTATTTTTTGTACCCATCTTGCAGTTTTGTGGTCATATCTCTCATTATTTTAACACATAACATGCATACACTTTGCTAAATTAGGTACTCAACTTGATTTAAAAATTGATTAATTAACTTTTGAGTTATGTACTTTTTAGTATATGCTATTTTTATGTGTGAACTGCATAAAATATTTTTCTTAAGAGATATGATGGATAATCAATGTAAAAATATTTTCTCTACTTAATTTGAGTTCAAATGACCATCTGTTTATGGGTCACATAGTGTCAAGTTTGCATTCATTGAAAGAGATAACATTTTTCTTCAAGAGAATTCTTAACTTAATTTTTTTAAAGTTAGGTTTGTGTGTTTTTACTTTTCCCCACCTCCTAAATTTTCCCCAAAACTTGTTTTGTTTTTTCTATTTTCATAGGGGGAGAAACTTGTTTTTAACATTTGTTGTTCATAGGGGGAGTTGTTGCTCTTCATAGGAGGAGTTGCCTCTATTCTCTATAGAGCTGGATTCATTTGTTTCCTTAATTCTTTATTTCTCTTGACTTTTGTTGTGTATGTTTTTTGTTTACTCTTTGTTTGAGTTGTCTTTGTCAATATGTGACAAAAAGGGGGAGAAATATATGAGATGTGGGAATCATGTTTAAAAATGTTTTTAAAATGTTTTGTTTAGGGGGAGATATAATTGTTTTTGAAATGTGGAGAATATAAAAACTTTTTGATGAATCTAACTTAGGGGAAGAGTTAGAATTTACTTTTGTTTTTATATTTGTGTTTCATATTGTTTATATGTCTTTCTTTCCACATATGCGGTGATGTGTTTTTTGAGTGTTTTTAGGAAAGACAGGTGCATTCTGATCAAGACCTTCGACCTCTTCTTGCAACTTCTAGGTTAGGAGTCTTAGATTAGAATTTTTGTTGTATTTGGGCATTTTATTGTATTAGGTTGTTCTTGTATTTGAGCATTTCATTTTGTATGTAAGTTTTATCACGAATTACCAAAGGAGAAGATTGTTAGGTTCTAAAAGTTTAGAACAATTGGCAAATCATGAACACAAACTTGTCTAGATATAGAACTTAGAGTCTATAGGTATTATTAGACAATGCTCAAGGTGATTTAAGTCAAGATTCATGAACAAGCAAGTTGCAGAAAAGAGAATTCGAAATTTGCCTAGTTTGATCGATCAAAAAGCAGGCTTGACCGATCGAAATACGGGTCTGTAGAATTTTAAGTTTGGCCTAATAGCAGTACAAGCCCCAAAGGGATTAGGGTTTCAAATCTACTTCTTCTAGTATATAAAGGAAACTCTAAGGACGTTTTTATAAGACTTTTCAGAGAGAGAAGAGTGTGCCTCTTTTGTATCTAGGGTTTTGTACTAAAAAGCTCTCTCATATCTTCTACCTATGTTATTTCTTAAAAAATCTATAGATTCAGTATTGTAGAAGTTGCTGCCTTCTCTAGTCATCAAAGGTGCTGATAATCTAAACCTCCAAGGGTGATCTTGGAGTCACAAACAAGAGAGTTTGTGTTTTTTATCACAAGTGTGGGTGCTTGTGTTGCAAATGCCTAATAGAGAAGGAGTCCATGGATTCGAAGTTTGCACATGGTCGTGTCAGTAAGTTCTACATGTTAATGGTCTAAGTCTTATTGTAAACTTCAATTTTTTATAGTGGATTTGCTTTTTACCTTGAGGATAGTTAGGTTAAATCCTCCCTAGGTTTTTTGCCGGTTTGGTTTTCCTAGGTCATCATATCATTGTGTTCTTTATATTTTCCGCTACTTGACATGATAGATATGATTATTTTGTTTTAACCTAGATCTGAATAATAAACTTAAGTATTCACTTGGTTAATTTATTAGGTTAAACAATTTGGTTTACAGGGATCTAAAAACGTACAAAATTTTATTCCTAGTCCGTATATATAGCTTGCATTAATATACCAACTTTATTCTTAGCCGCAGCAAACTCTTTCTTTATTCTAGCTGAAATAAAGAATAATTATAAATAGGCTTTCAGAAGAAAATATATGTAATTTGACTATATATTTATCTTAAATAATGAACAATTAGTAAATGTTCATAAAATCAAAACATAATATCCTTCACAAATCACAAACATCTTATGTTTGAGACTACTTGGATCTGATGCACATAGATATTAAATGTGGAATACAGAATGTTCAAAACAAAAACTGAATAAATTTTCATTTAAAAAAAAGTCATATAAAGAACTTAACTAAACATCTGTAGTCAAACTTCAAAAAAGAGTGATGAAAACCGGAATTGTCACTAACCATCATTAGGCTCCAAATCTTGGTGATTACATCGTTAAAATTAGATCCTATCTCATCAAACATGCTAGTAATTGTTTGATGGGGGGAATAAACTGATTAAACCCCCTAGCAGGGGTAAAGGCAGGAGAGTAAATAAAAATTTTAAGAAACTTTTAAAGCAAAAGTAAACAAATATGGGTGAAAGTGAAGTAAAAATACTAATAAAACTGTGCATGCATATAATAACCATGATGTAGGTGCATCGAAGCTAGAGCAGAGAATGCCTAAGTCCATTTTGTTCAGCCTATTAGCTATTATAAGACTCGTCTTTTGTTTGTCTATGTTATGTTTTGTTTATTGTCGTACTCAACATTTTATTATCATGTGACTTTGAATGAAATTGGAAGGTTAGGATTCAAAGATGAAGGGCTATGATTTTAGGGTCATTGTAGGTAGCTTGAGCTAGAAAGTGAACTTCTATCCTTTTCAACTTAAATCTTATTATCTTCCTTTCACTATGATCTCCTTTTATTGTTGGAATTTCTTCTTAGACCCTTTGCAAGCTTCAATCTGCTTAGACTAGTCAATTCTTTTTGTCGATTTTATGTTTTGTCTACTATTGTGTATTTAGCATGTTATAATGTCTACTATGTTAAGCGTTCGAACTATGATTGGTCGATGAGGAATAAACTGATTAAACCCCTTCAAAAAACTTTTAAGCAATAGTAAACCAATATCTTGGGCGCAAGTGAAGTAGAAACTACTAAAAATGTACATTCATAATCTCACAACTATTAATTTTGGTGAAAATACATCTCCAAACTATTCACAAGTTCAACTCTGTCACTCATTGCAAATTCTGTGACTAGCAATGCTCCTTTTAGATCCCCTAATTTCAACTTACAAGCCTAGAGCAACGTACAGCATCAAATGGTAAATAGACAAAAGCAGCTTTGAAATTGAAGGTAAAGATAAAGAATTATATAAGGGACTTAAACGGAGAAAGGATTACAGGAATGATATACTATATAAATCAAACATAGAGATATATCTTCTAAAGAATAAGTTAAAGGGCCTCTAGAAATTTTACTGCATGCATACTAAGCGTTTAAATGTATGATATCACATATATTCATATCATTATACAGATACACATGCACGTCTAGATGCTAACCCAACTCAAATCATTAATGAGCAGAAACTTCAAAATGAGCATAACAAAAGTGGTTCACAGAGAGAGAAAATATCTGGGAAAAACTGTACTAAACCAAACTATGCACAAGTTCAAACATTTGCCACCAATCTTCAAATAAATAAAATAATGTTAAATAGCAAGAGAAGTAAAATACAGCAACACGCTATCGAAGAAACTTAGTTGGTCATTGATGCGATACTTATGGATGGACACAATGGAAATACTCAATATCAAGGAATGGCCGAGGGATTGAGCTTGTGATCATCGTCACTGTTGGCCTTGTTGGGTCCTAAATAATATTATCAATAATATTAGCAATCCAAAATAACAATCACACATAAGAACACAAAATTAACATGGAAAACCCTTTCTTCTTGAAGGGAAAAACCATAGGACAAACTCCTAATAATTTTGCTATTATCAAATCAATTACAATAATACTTGTGTATGCCTCACAGCTAAAAAAAAATCTCTCTTGTTTTTCTTTACTCTCACACACACACTAATTTTCTTTCTCAAAAACGACAATCCTTTTTTCTCTATTCTTCAATATACGACACCCACAAAAACTTAATATATATTGTCTTTATATATTCCCAACAGACTTACGCTCCTAGTAGCACATGAATCCTAATTCACTTGAATTTGGAGACTACACTACTACCTGCTAGCCATGGAATAAAAATACAAGCCCATATGTGGGCTTTTACCTCGTGGGCTGGACCACGTGCTTTATGCATCCAACAATCTCCCCCTTCAGCCCACCAATGGGAGGAGATCTTCATTCTATCTCTTCAATTCAATTCTGTGTCAGTCAAGCCAACACAAGGCTTGACCTTCTTCATTATCTTCACCAATACTAAGAACACCTCATCAACATCAATCTCTTTCATTCTCAAATAATTAATCTCATCTTGGATTTCTTTAATCCAATCCCTTGGCTCCCCCTCATCAGAAGCCTAATTATTCTTGAAGCCCAATTATTCTTGAAGCTAATAGTATGATATTTTCTAGTAGTCTTCTTCTTGTGAGGTTCAACAATCTCTAGTGGAGGATATTGCTCCCCCTGCCCAAGACCTCTAGGATCTTGCACTTCATCATCATCCCATGTAGCCTTAGCATCACATTCTTCATCACCTACCACTTCCTCTTCTGAAGCACTATTAGGCAATGAGAATTTCACCCTCTTGATTTCAACACCATTAATCCCAACACTCATTTTTGAAGTCTTCTCAAAATTTTTAATCTCATTGAACTTCTTCTTACAGGTCTTCACATGAGTCCTGTACAAACCACAACATACATGTCCTCTTGCAACAACCAATGGCCCCTTAGTAAGTTTCCATCTTCCATTACCAAGGTAGTTACAATAACCCACTCAATCCATAGCCAATGTAGAAAACACATTCATCCTTAAATCTGGAACATGTCGCACATCCTTCAACATCATAGTTCTACCAACATTGGTTTCAATGCACACATCACCAATTCCTACAATTTTTGAGTAACTAGAATTACCCATCTTCACTGTACCAAAGTCTCCAGCTTTGTATGTGGTAAAAAACCTCTTCGTAAGGATAATATGGTGGGGGGTTGCAGAATCAACAACCCACTCAACATTATTATTAGCAACATGCTCACACTTTTGCTCTTCAATAGAGAGCACCATAATATCCTTAGCAATCACAGTAGCTGTAGTATTTTTCTCACTATCATTCTTTTCATATTTTCCTTTATTTTGTTCCTTATTCCAGTGCCAATAGTCTCTTCTTAAGCAACCTTTTTTCCCACAATGAAAGCATTCTCTAGTTTCCTTAAATTGAGATCTATCTCTTGATTGTGACCTGCCATTGAATTTTCGATCATTACGTCCTCTGCTTCTACCTATGCTCTCGCTCTCCATGACAAAATCTTGATCTTGTGCATTGTCTATATTTGCATATCTCCTGCGAACCTCTTCACTTAAAATCAAATCTCGAATATGATCATATTTGAGTTTGCTTTTCCTTGCAGAATTACTCATTGCCATTCTCATGAATTCCTAGCTATTTGGTAAAGAAGCCAAAAGAATCAATGCACGAACCTCATTGTCAAATTCAATTTCCACCGTGGATAATTGATTTGTGATTGTATTGAACTCATTCAGATGCTGTGCTACAAGAGTGCCTTTTGCCTTCTTCAAATTAAATAACTTCTTCATAATCAAGTACACCTTGTTGTTAGCCGGCGGCTTTTCATACATGCTAGACAAAGCCTTCATCAAATCCACTGTGGTATTTTCTTTCACAACATTGTGCACAACTGATCTTGAGAAAGTTAATTGAATAACTTCCAATACCTGTCTATCAAGAAGGTTCTAGTCTTCATCCTTCATAGTTTCAGGTTCCAGTCTTCATCCTTCATCAAATACACCTTGTTGTTAGCCGACGACTTTTCATACATGCTAGACAAAGCCTTCATCAAATCTACTGTGTTCTCTTCTTTCACAACATTGTGCACAACTGATCTTGACAAAGTTAATCGAATAACTCCCAATTCTTGTCTATCAAGAAGGTTCCAGTCTTCATCCTTCATAGTTTCAAGTTTCGTTTCCAAAAGAGGCAAATGCAATTTCTTCCTATAGAGATAATCTTCAATCTACATTCTCCAATACGCAAAGTCTGTTCCATCAAATTTTTCAATTCATGAATCATTACCTTCTTCTCTGGCCAGTACTTCTACTCTAACCTTAACTCTGATACCACTTGTTAGGTCTTAAATAATATTATTAACAATATTAGCTATCCAAAATAACAATCACATACAAGAACACAAAATTTACGTGGAAAACCCTTTTTCCTTGAAGGGAAAAATTACGGAACAAACTCCAAATAATTTCACTATTATCAAATCAATTACAATAATCTCACGGCTAAAGAAAAAGCTCTCTTGTTTTTCTTTGCTCTCACACACATGTTAATTATCTTTCTCAAAGATGACAATCTTTTTTTCTCAATTCTTCAATATGCGGCACCCACAAAAACTTAATATATATATTGTCTTTATATATTCCCAACCGACTTACACTCCTAGTACCACATGAATCCTAATTCACTTGAATTTGGAGACTACACTACTACCTGCTAGCCACGGAATAAAATTACAAGCCCATATGTGGGCTTTTACTACGTGGGCTTGACCACGTGCTTTATGCATATACACCCAACAGGACTCACTACTATTGTCCTTGTCCTTGTCATAGTCATGATCTAATATTGGTAGATAAATATCTAGTATGAGACAATTGACATAGTCCTGCACAATGCCGTTCTTCTTATTACGGGTGAATGAGTGGAAGAAAAGGCAGAATTTCTGATCAACTAAATCAAGCAAATGTGGTGTACGGGGTTCATCTGCCAGAAGTTCATGCTCCAGAAGAATTGTTCTGTTGCCGCGAATAATGTTGAAAGAGCCGTGGAGCCATTTATCCCTATCTAAATTGTATGCATGTATATAGATATCATGGCTTCTATCGTAGTCAACAGAACCCCAATAGAGAATGAAAGGGAAAAAATATAGGCTACGATACCTAGTGTGACAAGGCAGGCTAATTATGGTTTGTGGGCTGAAAAAGAGACGAGCCTGTTATGTGCAAGGCCTATCGTGGACGGACTCGGAATGGACGGATGACAGAAGAACGGGCTGATCGACCATGGGCCTGTTGAACCTCTTAATGGGAATACTTGTGGCCCATTCTCGAAAAGCCTTAGACAGAATCCTAGTGCAAAGTGGATTCTAGAATTTACGTATATTGGTGAAGATCTTCCCTATAAGGAGAAGACTTGTCCACCACATTTTGGGCTCTTAAAGATGATTTCTACAAGGAAAGGACTTCGACTCCAAGTAAAAGAGTGAAACTTTTGACTACTATAAAACCCCAATACCCTCACAAATCAAGGTACGTGTAATTAAACCTCTCTAGCACTCTTGAGTTGTAAAAAAGGATCTAACTTAACCTTCGGAGGGCATTTGGCTGGCACCACACCGGTGCTCTCAGCAGGTTCTTTCTCTCTTCTTTATTGCGCAGGTGATTTCTGGAGTGTGTGGGCGACGTGTAATTCATTGGTGATTTTTTAACATCATCAGTTGGCACTGTCTGTGGGAAAGTAAGAGTGATCAGACGTTGCTTCATCCCTGAGACAGAAGGGTTGCATGGTGCTCACTCGCTCGATGGCAACCACCAACAACATCCAAAGAGAGGAACCACCCACAACCGCACTCGAGAGACATGTTCGAACTCTCACCGCGGCCGTAGAACGCCTCACCAAACAAAATCATGACCTAGAAGAACAGTTGCGTCAGAGGAACACAGCACCCAACAACTAGAGGGAGGATCAGGAAGGTACAAGCGCCATGCAAAGAGACCGAGAAGGGCCTGAAGGGAGCAACGCCCTAAGCAGGCCAGAACGATAAAACGCGAGCCTCCCATCCCTCATGGACGTGACTCCTCCGCTTATCTTCGCAGAGATGCAAGTGATGAAGGAACAGATGGAGGTCATGATGAACGCCCTTAAGGGACAAGTGTCCAGCGATCTCGACGACCTAATGAACCGGACCGACTCTCCATTCACCGCCCCCGTCAATTCCTTTCCCCTACTGCACAAGTTTCGGATGCCACAGATAGAGAGTTACGATGGAGTCAAGGACCCCCTAGATCACCTGGAGACATTCAAGACCTTGATGCATCTACAAGGGGTACCGGATGAAATCATGTGTAGGGCCTTCCCCACAACACTAAAGGGTCCCGCGAGAATATGGTTCAGTCGGCTGACGCCGAACTCCATCAACACTTTCAAATAGTTGAGCGCTCAATTCACCTCACACTTTATAGGGGGACACAGGTACAAGAAATCCACGGTATGCTTAATGAGCATCAAGCAGAGAGAGGATGAGACGTTAAGATCCTACATAACCCACTTCAATAAGGAAGCGCTCTCGATTGATGAACCCAACGACAAAATATTGGTGGCGGCCTTCACAAACAGGTTGCGGAAGGGCAAGTTTTTGTTCTCACTATACAAAAACAACCCCAAAACCATGTCAGAGGTACTCTATAGGGCCACTAAGTACATGAACGCAGAAGACGCGTTATTAGCCCGGGAGGAAAAACCTAGGAAGAGAGAGCGGCAGGCGGACGTACGGCAGGATCAAGGGCAAAAGAGACCAAGGACAAGAGACAGAAGGGACGAAAGGCGCCCTAAACCCAGGGAAACTGAAAAGCGACCCAAGCAAACGGCCTCGAGACAAGTACTGTCGTTTCCACCGAGATCACGGTCATGACACGGCCGATTGCTATGACTTGAAGCAGCAGATTGAGGCCCTCATTAGATAAGAGAAGTTGCAGAAATTCGTCAACAAAGAGAGAGCGGATCCCAATCGCCAAGAGCCGGTCCCCCGACAGGATAATGAGCGTCCTAGACCCCCCATCAGAGACATAAGGATGATTGTGGGAGGAACCGCGACTACTGGTTCCTCCAAAAAAGCTCGAAAGACGTACCTCAGAACTGTCCAGAACATCCAACTAACAGGCTCTGCGCGTAATACAGCACGGACAGAAAGCCCTATCATTGGATTCTCTGAGGAAGACGCAAGGAGACTCCACCATCCACACGATGACGCGCTAGTTGTCAGCGTACGTGTGGGGGACTGTAATGTTCACTGAGTATTGATCGACAACAGCAGCTTGGCAGACATTCTATACTATCCAGCATTCCAGCAAATGGGGATCGACAGAGCGCGATTGATACCAACGAGTTCTCCACTTGTCGGTTTTGGAGGAACAAGGGTATTCCCAATAGGCTCAATCACACTCTTGGTAACGATGGGCGATTACCCATAAGAACTCACTAGGGATGTAATATTCCTTGTGGTGGACTGCTCGTCCACTTACAATGGTATTCTCAGATGACCCACACTTAACTCGTGGAAAGCAGCAACATCAACGTACCACCTAATGATCAAGTTCCCTACAGACCATGGGATTGGGGAGTTGCGAGGAAACCAAGTGGCCGCCCAGGAATGCTACATTGTCATGCTAGAAATGGAAGATCACCATTAGACAATATGCATAGAAGAGCAGCGGACAGTCGCAGAACCAATTAAAGAGCTGGAGGAGATAATACTCGATAAGTCAAAACCTGAGCAAACGACTAGGATAGGGACATTAGCCCGCCAGCCGGTGCGTCAAGCCCTCGCAGCATTCCTCAAGAGGAACCAAGATATATTCGCATGGAGCCACGAGGACATGCCCAGGATCGATCCCTCTGTCATGGTACACAAGCTCAACGTGAACCCCGCAACCCCATCTGTTCGGCAGAAAAAGCGAGTGTTCGCTCAGGAACGAGACCGAGCGATAGCGGAAGAGGTCAGAAAACTACTTGAGGCGGATTTCATTCGGGAAGTATATTACCCGGAATGGTTGGCAAACATAGTCATGGTCAAAAAGGCTAGCGGGAAGTGGCGAATGTGTGTCGACTTCACGGACCTTAACAAGGCATGCCTGAAGGACAGTTACCCCCTCCCGCGGATAGATGCACTAGTCGACTCTACGACCAGACACCAGCTCCTAAGTTTTATGGATGCTTTTTCAGGCTATAATTAGATCAAGATGAAGGAAGCTGACTAAGAGAAAACGTCCTTCGTCACCAGCCAAGGACTTTTTTGCTATAAGGTGATGCCATTTGGACTCAAGAACGCGGGGGCAACGTACCAAAGATTAATGAACAAAATGTTCGCGCACCAGATTGGGAGGAATGTATAGGTCTATGTTGACGACATGCTGGTCAAGAGCCTGCACGAAAATGATCACCTGAGCGACCTCTAGGAGACATTCGATACCCTACGATCATACAACATGAAGCTAAATCCAAGCAAATGCGTATTCGGAGTAACGGCGAGAAAATTCTTGGGGTTTATGGTATCCCAAAGGGGAATAGAGGTCAACCCAGAAAAGATACGGGCTATCGTGAAGCTGGAACTGCCAAGAACAATAAAGGACGTGCAAAGCTTGAACGGCAAAGTTATGGCCTTGAACAGGTTCGTCTCCAAAGTGACGGACAAATGTCTACCATTCTTCCGCATCCTAAGGAAATCATTTGAGTGGATGGATGAGTGTCAGAAGGCATTTGAAGACCTGAAGAAATACCTCGCTTCTCCACCATTGCTCAGCCCGTCCAAGCCAGGAGAAGACCTCTATTTGTACCTAACAGTTTCGCGGGTAGTGGTGAGCTCGGCCTTAGTAAGAGAAAAGGAAGGAACTCAGCGACCCGTCTATTTCATAAGCAGGGGATTCCGGGGGGGGGGGGGGGGGGGGGAAGAAAGGNAAACAAAGCACAAGGGGGCACACGCCCTCAGACAATGGAACATCCACACGGACGGATCTTCAAACAAGCAACCTGGAGGCGCCGGAGTGTTAATTCAAACCCCTGACGGAGAGAAAATCAAGTGTATGATTCGGCTAGACTTCCCAACGACCAACAATGAAGCCGAGTATGAAGCGTTGGTGGCAGGATTAGACCTCGCAAGGGCAGCAGGTGCCGAGGACATGGTTGTACATTGCGATTCACAGGTAATAATCAGTCAGATTAGTGGCGCCTATGAGTGTAAGGGGGAAAGGATGAAGAAATATCTAGAGGAGGTCAGGAGTCGGATCGGCACCCTCAAAGTCACATTTGTCCAAATCCCAAGGGAGGAGAATGAATGTGCTGATCGTCTAGCAAAAGCAGCCTCCGCAGGGCTTATAACGGTCCCCGATCAGGTATTGTCGTTTATCCAAAATTCCTCAATCATTGACAAAGGAGCAAAAGTGCAGGAAGTGAATTCTGAAAACAATTAGACTACGCCGTTAATAGCATACCTGAAGGCAAGCACACTTCCAGACGACAGAGACGCAGCAAGAAAACTGAAAGTCTGAGTCTCGCGATTTGTAATGATCAATGATGTCTTATACAAAAGGGGATTCTCACGACCATACCTAAGGTGTTTAGGCCACGAAGAAGCAGACTACGTAATGAGAGAAGTCCACGAGGGTATCTGCAGAAACTATTCGAGGGCACGATCCTTAGTACACAAACTAATCCGAGCAGGGTACTATTGACCTACAATGCAGAAGGACGCACAAGCCTACGTCAAGACTTGCGATAAATGTCAAAGGTTCAGCAACCTAATCAGGCAACCAACCGAGGAGCTGACGCCCATGACGGTCCCCTGGCTGTTCGCACAATGGGGACTAGACATCATGGGCCATTTCCCAACAGTTGCACGACAGCTGAAATTTCTAGTAGTAAGGATCGACTATTTCACTAAGTGGGTGGAGGCAGAAGCCCTGGCAACTATCACGGAGAGGAACATCAGAAGTTTTGTATGGAGAAATATCATATGCAGGTTCGGGATACCAAGGGTACTCGTCTCCGATAACGAAAAACAGTTCGACAACAAGGCGTTCCAAGATTTCTGCTCGAAACTAGGCATCAAGAATCACTACTCGTCACCCACACACCCACAGGCCAATAGGCAAGTTGAAGTCACAAACCGGTCCTTGCTTAAAATCATCAAGACCCGGCTCAAAGGGGCAAAAGGCATCTGGCCTGACGAGCTACCAAGTGTCTTATGGGATTATCGTACTATGGTAAGAACGCCCAGTGGAGAAACACCATTCAGACTAGCATACGGAAGCGAGGCTGTCATTCCAGCAGAGATAGGGCTTACAAGCTATTAGGTGGAAACTATTCGGGGGCACGGTCCTTAGTACACAAACTAATCCGAGCAGGGTACTATTGGCCTATAATGCAGAAGGACGCACAAGTCTACGTCAAGACTTGCGATAAATGTCAAAGGTTCAGCAACCTAATCAGGCAACCAACCGAGGAGCTGACACCCATGACGGCCCCCTGGCTGTTCGTACAATGGGGACTAGACATCATGGGCCCTTTCCCAACAGTTACACGACAGCTGAAATTTCTAGTAGTAAGGATCGACTATTTCACTAAGTGGGTGGAGGCAGAAGCCCTGGCAACTATCACGGAGAGGAACATCAGAAGTTTTGTATGGAGAAATATCATATGGAGGTTCGGGATACCAAGGGTACTCGTCTCCGATAACGAAAAACAGTTCGACAACAAGGCGTTCCAAGATTTCTGCTCGAAACTAGGCATCAAGAATCACTACTCGTCACCCGCACACCCACAGGCCAATAGGCAAGTTGAAGTCACAAACCGGTCCTTGCTTAAAATCATCAAGACCCGGCTCAAAGGGGCAAAAGGCATCTGGCCTGACGAGCTACCAAGTGTCTTATGGGATTATCGTACTATGGTAAGAACGCCCACTGGAGAAACACCATTCAGACTAGCATACGAAAGCGAGGTTGTCATTCCAACAGAGATAAGGCTTACAAGCTATCAGGTGGAAAGCTACAACAACGATAAGAACGAAGAGGCTTTGCGGCTACAGCTAGACCTAGTTGACGAAGTTCGGGTTACAGCAAAGCAGAGGTTGGCCTGATACCAGAACCTCATGGCAAAATACTACAACTCCAATGTCAGACACAGAGATTTTCAGATCGAAGACCTTGTGCTACGGAAGGTGATGGGAGCAGTTAAAGATCCTTTACAAGGAAAACTTGGCCCAAACTGGGAAGGACCCTACAAGATCTCGTCATGGCAGAGGAAGGAGACCTACCACCTCGAAACCATGGACGGACGGAAGCTACAGCACCCATGGAACACAGAGCACCTTCGAAAATACTACCAGTAAAGACGGTGTGAAGATATGAAGAACATCAGCATTCCTCGTTTTTTTTCAGTTTTTCATTTTCCTAGTTTTTATTTCAATAAATTCCTTCTATAAGTACCTTTTTTTTAAGCCCAAGGGGGCAGGCATTTTTGACTTATTACAAACACATGGTTTTCGTTTAATTAGTAAAAGGAATATTCAGACTCGACTATGTTTGTTAACTATGGACGGAGAAAAATTAAGTCCACAAGCTGGACAGATCATCCTAAAAGGATAATAACACTATTACGTCCACAAGCTGGACGGATCATCCTAGAAGGATGATAACTCTTAAAGTCTAGATAACGGATGGACAAAAAATAACGTCCACAAGCTGGACGGATCATCCTAAAAGGATGATAACACTTAAGTCCAAACCACAAGCTGGACGGGTCATCTTAAAAGGATGATAACTCTTAAAGTCCAAATAACGGACAGACAAGAAATAACGTCCACAAGCTGGATGGATCATCCTAAAAGGATGATAACACTTAAGTCCAAACCACAAGCTAGACGGGTCATCCTGAAAGGATGATAACTCTTAAAGTCCAAATAACGGATGGACAAGAAACAACGTCCACAAGCTGGACGGATCATCCTAAAAAGATGATAACTCTTAAAATCCAGATAACGGAAGGACAAGAAATAGCGTCCACAAGCTGGACGAAACATCCTGAACGGATGATAACACTTTAAGTCCAAAGAATGGACGGATCATCCCGAAATGATGATAGCACCTAGAGTCCTAAGAATGGACGGATCATCCTAAAAGGATGATAACTCTTAAAGTACAAATGACGGACGAATAGGAAACAAAGTCCACAAGACTGGACGGATTTTCCCGAAAGGATGATAACTCTTAAAATCCAAGTAAGGGACTAGACAAAAAGCTAAATCCACGTACTGAACGGACCATTCTAAATGTGTGGTAATTCTAAAGTCCAAAGAGTGGACGAATCATCCTATAGGATGACAACCCTTAGATGAACGAAGAATGGACGGATAAAAAGTTGAGTCCGCAAGACTGGATAGATTGTCCCCAAAAAGAGAATGGACGAAGCACATAAATTGAACGGAGTCCATCTAATAACATTAAATATATTTAAAGTAAAATGACTGCATTTCACAAAAATAAAATAAAGGTCAACGGACCGTGCAGAGTTTAACAAACATGCAAAGAAAAAGAACCAGAACGGGCTATGTTCAAAAACCCCAAAACATGACGGGGCGTTAGAAATTGTTCTACACTTAAAAAAAAAAAAAAAAAAAAAAACTAAGTTATTACAAATCCTCCACTGGAGTCTCTCTCTCTTCAACAGGACAGTCTTGGGCATCCTTAGCTTGGCTTTCAGCAACGGTCTGGTCTACAAGAGCTTCACAGACAGGAAGGTTCTCGTCAAAGAGAGAGTCTGTATCTTCTGACTGAACGGGTTGAACAAATGATGGCTTGGGGGCAGTGATAGCGACGGCGGACAGGTCCACCTCCGGGTGCAAAGCCCTCTCCTGACGAATGGCATTGTCAAAATCGTCATTATATGCAAGACTCAGTTCCGCGATCAGGGCGTCGGAGTCACGATACTCGCGTATCGCGACCTCCTTCGCCTGACGGACCTCATCGTCTTTCTCCTCCAAAGCCTTCTTCAGATGGTCCGTCAGCTTGATACATTCGTCCCGAGCCGTCTCAGCCATCTTAAGTTTCTGCTCTTGGACTACCTTCCAGGCCTTAAGCTCAAGCAGCTCGTCCTCCAGCACCTTGGCTGTCTCACGTACATGGCCAATGGTCGTCTCATGGTTGAGACACCGTCCCATCATGCCCTTCATCATGATTATGGCCTAAAAGACAACAAAAAACATAAGTAAGATATCAAAGAAAAAAAAAAAGGAAAAGGGTGAAAGGACAGACCATATAACGACGGATGAGTTACCTGTGCAATGTTGAAGAGGCCCGTCTCTCTCATCGCCTCCGTCGAGTGGTTCCCCAAGTCCTCGTAGTCGTCAGTAGTAATGATGGACAACAACCACTCAAGAGCGTACTTGGAGTCCTCACGGAGTAGGACGGGGGGCTTCTTCTGGCTACCGGACGGACCCGTCATTAGGCCCTTACCAGCCCCATGCATAACCGGGGTGACCATCTTATTCCCCCCAGCCATCAAGCCAACGACGGGCTCCAGGAAAACCTTGGGCCGTTTGGGTGCACGGTCACCCTTCACGGGTAGTTTCCTCTTAAGAGTTTGTTTGCTGGAGCCCGTCCCCATAGGGTCCATTCTAGCCTCTTTGTTTTTTGCAGCTTGAAGTCTGATAGCTGCTCACCTTTTAGCATCCTCCATCTCTGAAAGAGGTAGAGGAGTTAAAAAAAAAATAAAGAAAAATAAAGGAGGGGCGACGGACTTACGTTGACAGGTGCGCTTCTCATACTTAACTGCCACTGGGGTTGGCTCGGGCCCGTCGCAATACCAGTGAATGGTGTTGAGACTGACGAGCTTAACCCAGGTCCGTTCCTCAGGTTTTGTCTTTGCAAAAATTTTCTCAAGGAAGCTGAATTCCTCGAGAGTAATTTGTGGACGCCGTCGAATTGTGCCAAAGAAGACGGACGTTAAAAAATGCAATAAATATTAAATAAACTAAACTTAATCGTTTCTACACGATGGGCCATACCATATGGGTTTAAAATGCCCCAAACTGTGTCAACGGGCATGTAATCCGTTTCCCCTGGATGACACATCCAACCGTCTCCTTCGACGAAGAAATAACGGCTCTTCCAGTCTCTGTTTGAGTCTGGGGTTTCATATATAACTTTTAGGATGGGGCTCCTAGGGACGAAGCTATACGTGCCCCTTGATTTATCTATCTCGTCTGGACTGTAGCAATGAAGGAACTCCCTTATCGTAAGTCTTCTCCTATCGTCTGACATAGCTCTGTACAGAACCTCCATTGCTATAAAGACCCTCAAGGCATTAGAAGATACCTGGCTGACGGATATACCTAGGTATTTAAGGAGTTCACGATGAAGTGAATTTAGAGGGAATCTTAGGTCGGCCTTGAGCATCTGTTCATACACCCCTACGCTGTCCACTCCTTTATAATAGCATTTTTCTGACATATAAGGCAGACGGAGTTGGATGTGATCTGGGATTTGGTAACGAGCCCTAAGGGTATTAAAGTGAGGTTCTTTACTGGTGGATGTAAAGGCGTGCACCGTCCACTCTGGAAGCATGATAAACTCCCTAAATCCATCAGCTCCCATTATGGATTTAACTATCGGCTCTTCGTCGTCAGCTGAACCCTTCTCTATTTCAATCATCTACATGCCCTCATTTGTTGAGGATGGGGAGGATGAAGACGAACTACTCTCCTCGCTCAGAGCGTCTTGGTCTTTGGGACCTGACGGGTATACCTCTTCGTAGTCCGCCCCGTCACGGACAACCGACTGGTTACTTGACGCACTAGACATGGCCTACATGTAATGACAAAACCTAAGACTCTGACGGGTTTGGAAAGAGCGACGGGGGCTTAAAGTCTAAAAAGACAGCATTAAAAAGTAAATAAAAATTAAAAGAGGATGGCAAGATGTTGCAGACAACTGGTATAAGAGTGAACGGAGTATTCTCCGACAGGTATGATGGACTCGCTCTGACAATTTTTTCCAATAAAAAAGTGGAAAAATGAGGGGCGGAGGGGTCGATATTTATAAAGGGTGTGCATGAAAGACGAAGCGACACCTCGTTCCAAAACAATGACCATTGAAGGGGTGACACTTGGCACAGATCATAAATGTGTTACTCCTAACTTGTCAGTGTACGGAGATAAGTTCACGGTGCTAGGTATCATAGTCGCATGATCGAGGTTTTAAAACCGTCACCCCACGGGTCCGTCCTCTTAGTTATGATGGGCCCATCGGGTGAGGGGGCAACTGAAAGGGAAAAAATATAGGCTACGATACCTAGTGTGACAGGGCGGGCTAATTATGGTTCGTGGGCTGAAAAAGAGACGAGCCTGTTATGTGCAAGGCCTGTCGTGGACGGACTTGGAATGGACGGATGACAGAGGAACGAGCTGATCGGCCATAGACCTGCTAAACCTCTTAATGGGAATACTTGTGGCCCATTCTCGGAAAGCTTTAGACAGAATCCTAATGCAAAGTGGATTCTAGAATTTACGTATATTGGTGAAGATCTTCCCTATAAGGAGAAGACTTGTCCACCAGGTTTTGGGCTCTTAAAGATGATTTCTACAAGGAAAGGACTTCGACTCCAAGTAAAAGAGTGAAACTTTCTACTACTATAAAAGCCCCAATACCCTCACAAATCAAGGTATGCGTAATTAAACCTCTCTAGCACTCTGGAGTTGTAAAAAAGGATCTAACTTAACCTTCGGAGGGCATTTGGCCAGCACCACACCGGTGCTCTCAGCAGGTTCTTTTTCTCTTCCTTATTGCACAGGTGATTTCTGGAGCGTGTGGGCGACGTGTAATTCATTGGTGATTTTTTAACATCATCAGAGAGTATTATCAACAGCTACAGGTCTTCTATAAATTGATAAAGGATACCCAGGTCGTATGTTGAAGTGATGCACAAGTTTTGTCCAACATCGAATCATCGATTGCTGATGTTGTAAGTAAATAATGTAAAAAAGTTCATCAATTTGGGATCACAAAGTAAAGTTACAACAATCTGTTATTTAGATTCAAGAGCGGCATACATGCGAACAGAAAAAGGAGGAACAGGAAGAGGAGGATTGGGCAAGGACTCCCATGTATCTGAAATGGGGTCATAAGCCTCCATCCAGTCCAGCACAATTTTCAGAAAACTCATGGGAGAAACCACCAAACACATACAACTTACCGTTAAGGACGATGGCATGAGGGGAGCGTCTATCAGGAAAAAGTCATGGAAGGAAGACGCTTTCAACCATCACTAAAATGTTTAAGGTTTAAGGTCCATAGGGTCCAGAGTTTTGTTAAGTCATCTGTATTGGAATCAAATGGTTTTATGCTGCATATAGAATACAGACGTGACCCTCTGCATGCATGCAAAGGCATAGCCAAAAATTTTTACATTGGGGGGGCCGATTCGAACCATAAAGGTTGAAATCAACAACGATGAGTATAATCGTTGTATGGATAATCTATATTTTTAAGTTGATATGGACCTTCTTTAAGATAAGCTCGTCGAATTTCATCTTGTTTATTGATAGGGAATTCACATATTTGTTTACATGATTCTAAATCACGATCTATCTCTTCAAATTGAATTCTTGAACATTTGGAGGGGTCAGGATGTTCATCAGGCATTGAAGTATCAACATTTGTTTCTACAACCACATGTGTCCTAATTTCTGAATTGCTAACATCTTTTTTCTTAAAGAACGCATCAATTATTTTTCGTTTGCTCATAATTCTTTTAGCTTTAAGAATATGACTCAAAAATTTACCTAAAAAGAAGTTAAAAAAATAATATTTTAATTAGAAATTTTTACTTAGTTATATGATTGTTATTCATACACAAGAAAAAACAAAATTTCCCCTATAATTTAAACATACAACCCATTTTTAATACGACTTTAATTAATAATAACCCCTCAAACAAAAACAAAAATTAAACACACAAGTATTGGTACACAACATTAACCAAACAATTTAACAACACCCACAGCCACATCCACAACCACATGATATCTAACTAATCAAAAATAGGTAATAAATCAAAACAATTTTACCTTAGAAACTTTGTCTTCACAAAGTGCAAAGATGGGTCACCCGTGTGGCAATGCCTACTGTCTCTGCCTGACTACCTCCAACTTTAGATCTTCCCTTCAAGACTCATCACAAACAATCTCCCCATGCCTTCAATCATGTATTTCTCTAAAAATCTATGAAAATATAAAGAGCATGTGAATATTTAGGTGTAGATAGTTGAGAAAAAAAAAATGACACTAAAAAGAGATGAATGTCTAATGCTTAAGAAAGAGAAGAAAACTCACCAGTTATCAAGTAGTCACCAAGTTCCAAAACTAAAGCTTATGAAGAAAGAAAAAATTGGTATGGATTTTTTTTTTTTTTTTTGGGACTATGAGTACAGAGGACTGGAGTTTTAAGGGCTGGTAGGTAGACAACGGTACCAGTGCAAATGAAAGTATATCAAAGAAGACCAAACAAAAGAATAAGAAGTAAAGAAAGGGATTTCGTGGGTCAGTGGGTGGATTTTTTGAGATGAAGAGAAAGTGAAGTTTTGTTTTTAGTGTTTGGACTTGAGCGGGCCAGCTTATTTTATTTGGAGTATATAAGGTGATAAGGTCTAAAACTAAAGTTAGGCTTGGGAGAATATTTGAGTTGGGCTTGGGAGAATAGTTGAGAATTGGGCATGGGGGGGCTAGCTGTCCAATATTGGGGGGGGCCAATTTTTTTTTTCTACCTACTCTAGTGGAAAAAAAAAAAAATTGCCTCCGCCCCTGCATGCATGAATGTCGCGATTTCCCAACAACTTCACTGACAAAAACGGAGTGAGCAAAGAAGTAGATATGGTGATTGCAACCTTTTCCTTTGTCGGAGAAGAAGAAGAAGGGCGGCACAGTGAGTCTAAGTCTGAGTCTGGATGTGGAATCTTAAAGGCATACCACTCTTCTAGTTGATGATGATCTGACGGGTGCCACCGATGCCCAAAAAAACCGATCACAAATTCATCAACAACATCTGGCTTCCATATCTCCTCCATTGCTTGCTTTGATTCAGAAAATAATTAGCAAGAGAAGAAGGTATAATCACGGTTTTAGGATTGGGATTTGGTGATTTAGGGTCCCGTTTGAATCTGAACATATTATTGCATTTTTTTTTTCTGTTAAAAATACCCTAAATTAATTAACCTAAAAACAAAAAAAGAGTTAAAATAGTAAATTGACAAAAATAATAAAAACAAACCTACCGACTAAAAAATCTCTCCTAAATAAATTCAGTCAAAATGTCACAATAGCATTATTTACCAAAATATATATCAATTTACCACTGTTTCGAAAATATGTAGAGATTTACTACTTTTTGGGTAGTCGAGTTTGGGGAAGTTAAGTTTTTCATGGTACTTGAGTTTCATGGAAAAATTTTGAAAATTTTTTATGGTACTCGAGTTCCATGAACTCAAGTTTCATTAAAAAAATTTTGGCAATTTTGAAGGTAATTTTTTCAAAGAACTCGAGTTTATGAAACTCGAGTTATACGGCAAACTCAAGTTTCACAAATTCGAGTTTCAAAAATGTGATAGATTCTTACATATTTCTAAAACAGTGGTAGATTGATATATATTTCAATAAACAATAGTATTTGACAATTTTGGCCAAATAAATTCCTACTTCTACGTTGAAACACCTTCCCACCCCAAAAAAAAAACTCCCCACGTTTTCTAAATAGAACTTCTCACAAACAACAAACAAAAACACTTCCCATTACTTTGTTACGTGTACAATAAAAGTTCTCAATAGAACTTCTCACAAACAAAAACTCTTCCTATTCCTATTTTTCCTAATTGAAATAGAATTTTTGTCAGTTGCACATCAACAAAAACTCTTCTTAATCGATTATCAAAGATTACTATTACTATTTCTAGCTCATTAAAATACAGTATCTACCAAGCGGCTACTTCTTTGTATAAAAGTAGTGTGCGTGTGGTTTCATTGTATTCTTTCCTTTTAATTATAGACTTTTCTCTACACTAATTTCTAACTTGGTCAAAAAAATAAAACAAAAAAAAACACAACAACCATGTGTGTGTGTGTGTGTGTTTTTTTTTTTTTTTTAAATAATGTAGGGTGACTTTTTTAGTGGATTGCATAAAGACCAAAGTATCGTAGTTTGGTGTTAGTTGAGTTTGGGTGAAAGAAGAAGTTAAAACTTGCATGCAATCATGCACAACTCCTTAGTAATTCTTTATTTTGTAAAATAAATAGTTGCTTTATTTATTATACCTAAGTTTACTGATATGTGTAATTCTTACATTCTTTAATTAGCTTATATTTGAGATTAGTGTTATAATTTTTCACTTATTTCAATGTGAGGTTTACACTTTTTGATAGATCAATAATTCCACATTTAGAACCACTAATACCACCAAAAGTATCATAAGGCTTCTCTAAAAAACTGAACAAATTCACACCTGAATATATGATTTCAATGTTAATTTGGTGTCATGTCCCCTACCTATTGATAGCAAAATTTTATCTTGAAAAATATAAAACAACCTTATTAAGGAGAGACAGGGGGAGAGATTAGAAAAAAAAAATTAGAAGAAAATTTTATTTTATTTTTATTTTAAAAAGTGATAATTGATTATCCTATCCAATTTTATTAAGACTTAAGTTTATACTTTTAAGTGGTGACTGAAACATGGGTGTAGACGTGTAGGTCTAAGGAATTGTTTTTTTTTTTTTTTGGGTAATACCAGCAGATGTGTTTATCTATACTACTATTTAAGGAGTTTCTCCTGTTTGGATTGGATTTTTTTTTTTCCAAAATACCCCTACACCCTACGTTTAAGTAATGCCAAAACTTGAGAATAATATTGTAAAAATACATTTTTAACTCTCATGCCTTCAAAATAGGACCACTCTACAGTGTTACTACTTCAAAAAATCCAACTACTATCTCAACTCTCACTACACATTGTCATCAAAAAAAAAAAAACTCCTGCTACAAGCCAAAAAAAAACTCACTGCCAAAAAGTCCGAGAAAAAGGAACCCACACGTTATTCACATCTCCCACCTTCCTCACTCCACAAATAATATTCAAATTAAACAAACCTGAACGGTTTTAGACCCCTTAGAACAACCAGATTGGTTAGCCTAGATTAATTAGCCAAGTTGTTACTTAGTCAAATTATGCAATTCTAGGTTAAAGCAATCAAATAATCATATCAAAATAATAAAGCAGCGGAAAAATAAACGACACAATGATATGATCACCCAGGAAACCACACGGTAAAAACCTGTGGAGGATTTGACCTAGCTATCCTCAAGGTTATCCTGAATCCACTATGCGAAAGAATCGAAGTTCATACAGAAGGACTACAAGCTCGCCGCTCGACTTCCTAATGCTACCCACCAGTAGAACTTACTGACACGACCCCGTGCAAGCTCCGAATCCACGGACTCCTTCTTTCTTCGACTCTTCAATCAAGTACAAGCACCCCCGCTTATGTATCTTTAAGTTCTTGAATCTGCAACTGAATGATTATCAAGATGTTGATAACCCTAAGTTTATGTGAAGGAAAGCTCCTCAAAGATCTCACAAGAGATTCACATAAACAGCAATATAAGCAACAAAGACCTTAGAGAGGTTTGGGTACAAAACCCTAAAAATAAAAGGAGGCACAAGAGGCACTCTAATCTTTCTCTCTAAAAAGTCCCCAAAAACGTTCTAGGGTTTTCCTTATATATAGGAGTGTTTTACTTGATCCCCAAGATGTTTAAAAAGAGTTTGGGCTGAACTGGAACTCTGCAGAAAAATAAATCTGTACGTGGTTCGATCGATCGAGTCTAATTTTCGATCGATCGAGCCTTACAGATTTAGTCCAATAAATCTGCAATCACTCGATTCCAGTTTTACAAATAAACATACTTTGAGCAAGCCTAAACAAAACTAAACATATTGTTTTGATCATGGTTTGCTAACATTACACATTAGAGTTCTAAATACATAAAATCCTAAATCTTTAGAACCTAACAAAACCCACAAGTTATGAACTTATCATGGGCAAAGGTTCTTTCTACCTCTCTCTCAGCCAATACCTCTTCGGCAAAACTGCAATACCCAAACGTTTGCCTTTAAGTTTTTCTTTCATATGTTTTTCTACGGTTTCGCTCCAATGATGTTAGGGGAAGATTTCCAACCGAGTTTTCCAAGAACAATAGTTTTTAACTTTAATTCACTCTGATGTCAAATTTCAAGGATGTCCAAGGGAATTTCATTGCAATGTTGCACTAGATCCCGTTATTTCCCTTACTTTGTAATCATTTAAAAAATATTGGATATTGAGATGGAAGTTTTTCATTATTGACAAGAATCAAAATCAATAGGAACTTGTAATTCTTTTTTTCTTTTTCATTTTTTTAAGAATCTGAACTTGCAATTCAAATCAAACAAAATCAGAATCCAGAATACTGGTACGTTACTTTTGCTCTATACTTATTCTCTATTAGGATTCTCAGGACGGTGTTATTTTAAAGGTTATCAAGTTTTGATATTTATCCTCTGCAGGATTGTGGTTTTTTTGAACTACTGTAGGATTGCTTATATTTTCATATGAACTGTTGCCTCTTATCCTATTTATTTAATGTTTGCTGTTTTTCTTATATTTAATCCCTTTTTTAGTCTCTTTTTTTTAGGGTCACACATCAACAATTTTGTTAAATTGCATAGCAAGCACATTGAGTTCAGGTGAGAGACTAAGTTATCATATGATTCAAGGCTTAGATAATAAAGTGTTAGTCATCTATCAAATGGTTGTTTAATAATGTACTCATAGCCAAGTATGGCTAATTTCTATTTAATGAAATCTATCAATCTTTCCCCTCCCCAAAAAAATAAAAATAAAAAGTTGTTTAAGACTTTTTTGTTTAAAAAAAAAAAAAAAAACTTACCAATATTTATATTTATCAATTTGTGTAATTCTATGTTGAAACTCTTACAGTTTAGCCTTATATTTATCTGTAACAATTGTTGTGCCTTTCACTAAACTTCTTTTCATTTTTAAAATTAAATGATATTATTGCTCACATGAAAGCCTTTCCTATATAAATAAAAAACTATTTAATTTTTTTGTTTTTGATGTTTTAGTCATTTGAAACTTTTGTTATGGATGTGTACTATGTGGCTACATTTTAGGACTAAAAAAACTTGACAATATGAGAGGCTTTCCATAAAAAAAAAAAAAAAAAAAACTAATTTATTTATTTTCTTTCAAACTTTTGTTATGGATGTGTACTAAGTGGCTACGTTTTAGGATTTTTTTTTTTTTTTTTTTTTAAAAAACCTTGATATGTGTAAATCTCCATGAACGCATAATACTCATCACACTCCTTAGGGTTTTTTTTTTTTTTTTTAATCCTAAAATGTAGCCACTTAGTACACATCCATAACAAAAAGTTTGAAATGCAAAGAAAATAAATAAATTAAAATTTTTTTTTTTTTTTATGGGAAAGCCTCTCATATTGTCAAGTTTTTTTAGTCCTAAAATGTAGCCACATAGTACACATCCATAACAAAAGTTTCAAATGACTAAAACATCAAAAAACAAAAAATTTAAATAATTATAATTATAAATATATTTATATTTATAGGAAAGGCTTTCACATGAGCAATAATATCATTTAATTTTAAAAAATGAAAAGAAGTTGTAGCGAAAGGCACAAAAATTGTTACAGATAAATATAAAGCTAAACTGTAAGAGTTTCAACATAGAATTACACAAATTGATAAAAATAAACATTGGCAGTATTTTTTTTTTTTTTTACAAAAAAGTCTTAAACAACTCTTTTTTTTCTTTTTCTTTTTGAGGAGAAAAATGGATATATTTCATTAAACAGAAATTAGCCATAATTGGCTATGAGTATATTATTAAACAACCACTTGATAAATGACTACCACTTTATTATATAAGCCTTGAATCATACAATACCATAGTCTCTCACCCGAACTCAATGTGCCTGCTATGCAATTCAACAAAATTGTTAATATGTGACCCTAAAAAAAAGAGACAAAAAAAATGATTAAATATAAGGAAAAAAAAAAGCAAACATAAAATATATAGGATAAGAGGCAACCGTTCATATGAAACTAAACGCAGTCCTATATATAGTAGTCCCAAAAAAAAAAAAAAAAGTCCTATAGAGAATAAATATCAAAACTTGATAACATAGTCCTATAGTAGTCCAAAAAAACCACAATCCTGTAGAGGATAAATATCAAAACTTGATAACCTTTAAAATAACACCATCCTAAGACTCCTAACAGAGAATAAGTATAGAGCAAAAATAATATACGGATATTCAAGATTCTGATTTTGTTTGATTTGAATTACAAGTTTAGATTCTCAAAAAAAAAAAAAAAAATTGCAAGTTCCTATTGATTTTGATTCTTGTCAGTAATGAAAAACTTCCATCTTAGGGTCTGTTTAGATAGCACTTATTGTTGTTGAAAGTTGCTAAAAACTAATTATTACTGAAAACACTGTAGCAAAATAATTTTTAAATATATGAATAGTACCGTGGGACCCATTTTTAATATTTTTAATATGTGAACAGTGCATAAACAATACACGCACAGTAAATTTTGTCCCCCAAAGTCAAAAAAGCCGGCCAAAAAAAAATATATATACACAAAATGCAACTTTACTTTGAGTAAGAAAAATTGCTATCCAAACGCAGGCTTAATGTCCAATTTTTTTTTAATAATTACAAAGGGAAATAACTGGATCTAGTGCAACATTGCAACGAAATTCCCTTGGACATCTTTGAAATTTGACATCATAGTGAATTAAAGTTAAAAACTACTATTCTTGGAAATCTTGGCTGGAAATCTTCTCCTAACATCATTGGAGCAAAACCATAGAAAAACATATGAAAGAAAAACTTAAAGGCAAACCTTTGAGTATTGCCATGGTTGTTAAAATCCCAATCTAGATCTCACAATCCTACAACTTTACAATCTCACATGCCCAAAACGATCCAGATCTTTCCTCAGGATCGGTAGGATTGCACTATTCTAACAATCCTAAACGATCTTGATTTCTTGTAATCTTCTTTAACTTAACAGAAGGTTCAGTTGGACCTAAATGAAAAATAAAATCTGAAAAATAAAATCTCAATAGACCAAGTTTTTCTATTCTAATGTAGAGATAGTGTTAGTTGGACCCAAATGAAAAATAACATCCCAATAAAAAGTCATGTTTTGAGATTTTTGGCCTCTTTAAATGATGTTTACAAATAGATGTGGTAATGTATGGTAATTACATCAAATGGATGCAAATTTATGAATGAATGTATAATTTATGTGATTGTTTAACATACCAGTGTGTTTTTTTTTTTTTTCCTCAAATAATGTAGGATCTTACGATCCACAATCCGATCCTACGATTCACAATCCCACCTACCTCCCATGATCCTACGTAAGGTCCCGATTTTGACAACCTTGGGTATTGCAGTTTTGCTGAAAAAAGTGTACTGGCTGAGAGAAAGGTACAAAGAACCTTTGCCCATGATAAGTTTATAACTAGTGGGTTTGTGTAATTTGAATATTATTTGTGGAGTGAGGAAGGTGGGAGATGTGAATAAAGTGTGGGTTCCTTTTTTTCATTTGGCAGTGAGTATTTTTTTTTTTTTTTTTTTAATAATAGTGTGTAGTGGGAGTTGAGATAGCAGTTGGATTTTTTGAAGCAGTAAGTACTAAGTAACGCTGTACAGTGGTCCTATTTTGAAGGCATGAGAGTTAGAAATGTATTTTTACAATGTTACCCTCAAGTTTTGTCCCTACTTAAACATAAGGTGTAGGGGTATTTTAGAACAAAAAATAATAATAATCTAGTCCAAACAGGGGAAGTCTCTTAAATAGTAGTATAGATATACTAGCCTCTGAGCATGCGCTCACGCACGTGCTTAGAGACTCTTCTATTTTGTTGTGTAAAGGTTAATAATATGCATCCATTATAATTTGGGATTACTACATTTTCCAATCACAAAAAAACCTAGGGGTGTATGAGTATCATGCGTTTGTAGATGAAATAATTTTTCATCACATCCCTAGGTTTTTTTGTGATTGGAAAATGTAGTAATCCCAAATTATAATGGATGCAAATTATTAATTTTTACACAACAAAATAGAAGAGCCTCTAAGCATGCGCACGGGCATGAACACGTGCTCAGAGGCTAGTTTTATTGTAAGGTGTGCAGTTGCTTCCTCCTTCTCAAATATTGAAATGTCATACATCAAACGCTTTCAAATCACAATTTCTTAACATCTTTCATATTTGAATTTTACATATTAAGTTGACCAATCAATACTCAAAACCTTATAAATTATATTAGAAGTACGTGCAGTTGCTTCCTCCTTCTCAAATATTGAAATGTCATACATCAAACACTTTCAAATCGCAATTTCTTAACATCTTTTGTATTTAAGTTTTACATATTAAGTTGACCAATCAATACTCAAAACCTTATAAATTATATTAGAAGTACAAATAAAGTAAATTAAGAATAGGGTAGGACTAAACCTCAGTAAGTGACTACATTCTTTCAAAAAAATAGTAAGACAATACATGGACATATCCATGTAGGAAATATGGAATGCAATAAATAATTAGCTTGTGAGGGTGGTTCTCTAATAAATTGCTAAATAAGAACCTTTTACACTGATGACCATAGATAATCAAGTGAAAGATTATGAAATATAATGCCTAAAGAATGAGTAAAAAAATAAAGTATATAAATGCAAAACTGAAATAGGAAGGAAATATTTCTAACATGTTCCCAATTTTGAATTTTCTTGAAGTTCCAAAAGATGTTGATAATATGTGAGGCACTTAGCATCATATACAACAACTTTCTTTCTTTTATCAAGGCCACTTCAAAGAAAAAAATAGCATTTGTGAGATATAGAAAAAGACGACAATGAGTCCGAAATTCTCCATAGCAAAAAATTAAGTACCAAATCTATTTCACTGGTTGTATTAGGCAATGACCACTGCAATCAAAATGCACAGAACCAAAGTTTGATTTATGGGTTTAACAACACATAAAACCATAAGAAAACCAATTACACCAAAACTTAAATCTCACTATGGAACCATAACCAACCAAAAAAACCAAAGATTAAACATCAAAATTAAATTGAACAAAATTGGAATAGAAAATTAATAATTCTGTTGATTTACGGTGAAGACCCAAAACTGTGACTGTGGGGGCTCGAGGACCGAGGAAGGGATCGTTGAGCTATTAGTATGATTATTGAGGTATCATAAGCCCGAAGAGGGAATCCACCCGAGGAGAGGAGGAGAAGAGACAAAAAAAACTTTTGGGAGCTCCGATTGGGAAGGACAAGGTGTGGAGAGAGAATCATGGGGGGTAGGGGAAGTTTCTAGTGAGAAATAGCTTACTGCCTCCGCATTAAATGGTTGGCAACAACTTTATCAGCTGCATTGATGAGGAAGTGACCTGAACAGTGGATTTTACAGCTAAGCAGCTCCTTCTACGACCTTCATTAGAAGCTTAAGGGGTAGGTGTCAGGTGTTAGGATGAGAATTTGGGTAGGTGGAGATGAGGGGTCAAGATTTGAAGTGCTAAGAAGTATATAAGGAAAGGGAACTTCCAGATAAGAGGGAGGGAGAAAAAAGATAGGCATTGGAACAAGAACATTAAGAGAAGAGCATGAATAGTGTATTATTCTGGGCATCATTGGCCTCCTCGGGCGAACTTGTAATAAGCCATTTATCTACTCAATCTGTGATCCTTAGTCTTTTTTCCCAATTTTTATCTTCGGGCTAACCCCTCCTTTTTGTTTAATCCACTGTCTTACAAATATATATTGACTTGGGCCTAGTTGAACTGTACCAACATCACTATTCTAAGGGGGCTTGGACTATTTGATCTTTGAGTCCTTACAGTAACCAATCTTTTTTGTAATTTTCGTAATCTATTAAATATAACAAATGTCATATTGAATTGATAAGGCTTATTATTATACATTAAATTGAGAAGACAAACAACATCCTAATAATGAGTAATGACAACCAACGTAATCACTTAATATCTTCTACAAAATAGAATGAGTTTATTTCAAATCCAACTACTGCTACTTGATAGGGATAAACTGTTGCAATTATTTGAATAACTTGGCTATTTCATTCTGCCTTGTGGCTTTGCAGCCCATATATATCACTGAAAATTCTAAAATAAAAATCTAAACCAAACCGATCAAATTCAATTAAAAAAGAAGAAGAAGAAGAATTCAGAGAGAGACAAATAGAGGAGAAACTCTTACAAGAGTGGTGGTCTTTGATATTCTAAGGAGACAATGATCCTAAACATGAAGTTGTTTGAATCAATTGGGACTCAAATTTAAGAATTAAATAATAGAATTCAAATTAACAAAAAAAAAAATAAAAATACCAACGATTAGAAAAAAATTCAGACCTTGATAAACTTAGTTGACATGGCCATAGCTGTGCTTGTGTCCACCATTCCTGCACTTGGTTCTACAAATGAGTCAAAAAAATTAAAACAAAAAAAAAAAAAAAAATCTCTTCAAGTTAACACCACGGAAGCGGAATGGCTTATTAAGATTCAAATGTACGCCAATAGTCATAACTCAAGAATCACTTAAGGAAATATTTTGAAGATATTCTTGTAATATATATATAATTGTTGGAAATAAAGAGAGATAATACCTAGAATTTTCCTTGGAAATTTACACAATTTGATTTTACCAAGAGAGGTGGCAGAGATGAGGCGTGGACCAAGTCACTGTCTTGAGACAAATCGTGCCGTCTACGTATATCCGATGTAGTTAGACAAATAGTTTCTGCACGTTGCCCCCAGGATACAACAGCCCAGCCACCTTTTGCTGATTATCCTTGCGAGCCTACACTGCTCGTAGGATATAAGCTCTCTATAGTACTTTCTTTTCCCAGAAAAGTTTGTAAAAGATAGAATATTTTTGTGAGTTGTAAAAAGTAATAGATGGAAGTGTTTAGGACAATAAAAACTATTTTTGAAAAATTTTCAGCTTTGTAATTCAAGAATAATGTGTCTCTACTACTTTATTTCTTTCCATATATATATATATAGCCGGACCTTTAACTTCTCTTTAGCCAAAAAATCAAAAAGATTTGATATCAATTAAATACTCATAAAGATATTGAAATTAATAATATAATCAATGGCTTTCCTAATATATATATATATATATATATGTATAACCGGTCAACAAAGCTTTTGTACGTTGAGAACAAAAAAGAAAGAAACATGATCTATGCATTTAATGTCTCATAAAGTGGCTGAAGACTAAAAGCCAAAACGTGTAATACAATTTCAAATATGTATAAATATTGTTATTTGCTTTTTACTTTCCTTAAACCAAATATAAACACTTGTGTATATATGGTAATATAAAATAATTCAGCAATAACTATATATTTAAGTGCTGAGATTCTTCCATATATGACGTTATTATGTCATATTCAAATAAAATAATAAAACCAAATATACTGGCAATTATGGTATTAATATTAATTAATGTTCATAAAATTTCCTGATTAAAACCATTGACAAAAGCTATTCAAATTTTGAATTAAATTTGAATTTCAAAATTTAGCATTCAACGTATTTGACATTAAGGGATAATTGATACACATAAATGAGTATCAAAATAAATATAATATTTTTTATTAAAATATCCAACATATTGNATTAAAACAAAAAAAAAAAAAAAACCTTTATTTAATATTTATTTTTCATGTTTTTCACCAAAAAGAAAAGTGAAACATGCAACTTACAATGTTCCAATTTTGTAGCTTGAAGAGACATTCGTCAGATCCCCTTGGAGAGTCTTATGAGTATTTTTGGCAAATAGAGGAAAGCTTTTATGGAGAAATTGTATCAAAGTTGTGCAGGAAAATAAATTATCAGAGAGGAAGAGAGAGAAAAGCATATAAAAATAAATAAATAAGAATAAAGTGTATTTTTTGAGTGGGAAGGAATATGAAAGGTGCAAAATTTGTAACTACCCAGGAGAGAAAGATTGAATTTTCATAGTAGTTTAGTGGGAAGTTTGTATTCTGTAGTGGGATTGTATGTAATTTGTGAGAGGAGTTTTTGTTTTGTAGTGGGAAGTTGAAGACGTGAAGGAAGGAAGTTAATCAAAAGTAGTTTTTGTTTTGTAGATAGTGTTTTATGTGGGAATTAAAGAAGCATTCTTACCAAATTTTGCCCCTACTTAAACCTAGGCCATAAGAGTATTTTAGAAAGAAAAAAAATTCAATCCAAATAGGAAAAGCCCTTAAATAGTAGTAGTAGTAGTAGTAGTAGTATAAGGCCCTATCATAATGGGCTCTTTATCAACCCAAAAATAAAAAAGCACATACCAGGCTCTATGTTTTGCCATGAATTGGGCCTATGGGCTCCTAAACTCTCTGCAGTTCCATCAAAGTAATGGCAACTAATCCTTGCTTATTTTTACTTTATTCTGTATATTTTGTCATGAATTTTACTCTTTGATTTTTTAAGCTGTCTATCTTCAAAGTGCTTAGAAATAATTGGGAATTGGAAAATTTTTGTGTTTTTTTTTTTTTCAGTTCTTGTGGGACTAAAGGGTTTTTGTTATTAATACTGACTTACCAAGCAAACCTCTAGTACAACACATAAGTTGCGGCAAATTTGTGCCTTAGCCCCAAATCAGGTATTTTTGTCTCACTCTCTCTCATTTGAGCAATAAGTAGGCTGAGAGTTCTATCTTCTCACTATCTCAATTCCTTTGTACTGTCCAAAACAGAGAAGAGAGGGCAGAGAGCTTTCTGCCTCTACCTTTCTCTCTTTCTCTATTTCAATAATGATCCACAGGCATTGTGCAGTATGTTAGTCCATTGAAAGATATTTTCTCTACAATAAAAAATAAAAATAAAATAAAAAATCTAGTGGATCAAATGGGTCCAAAATTGCAATTACAAACTTTCACTCGCATTCCTCAACTATTATAAGTGTAACTTTTGTAAAGTTACACTAAATGTAACTTGAACCCATTTCAACTAGTAAATTCTTTGAGTATCAATCGGTCGCCTTGCAGCTAGTGCCTAGCTCAGGTCCGAAGATTGATGAGAAGACCGTTGAATAAGAAATCTGAGGTTTGCTTATACCAAAAATTTATTGGTGTCTTGATCTAATAGTAAATAGCATAATTATAAGAAGTGGACATCATAAGTTAAAAGTCTATAATTAAAATTAAAAAAAAAATGAACCCACCTTATACACACACACACACACACACACACACACACACACATATATATATAGAGAGAGAGAGAGAGAAGGAGGCATGGATCTTCCCCTTTATTTATTTCGTACGTGGATCATATAATTACCGAAGATGGTGTCAGAGGTCGGTCAAGTAATTAACCCTATTAAGATAATGAGTTTGGAAATGTGTAGGAGCATTCGTATTGGTGGAAACAAATTGCTAAAATGCTAAATTTACCAACCAAATATAACAAAATGCTCCTAAATCAATGGAGGAAAAGCCAAAAATTTTGTCGTTAAGCTATAGTGCACAGCCATCTTTGCGTGTTCATTGTACATAGCTTAGATGTTAACAAAAAAAAAACAATATTATATTAGGTCATCCAATGTAACTCAGATTATTAAATGATTTTTTTGTTCTCTTCCTTTCTTATTTTCCCGTTGCACATCTCCTCTCTCTTCTCATCCTCCACTGTAGCTCTGATTTTTTGTTTATATTATTTTATTGTGTTGAATGCTAAAATAAAACTACTGATATTAGGTGTTTTGTAAAGTAAGATAGTAAAATAGATAAAATAACTTTTTGTGATGTCAAATTACTCAATTTTTGCCACCTCCAATATTGATGCTCGGAATTTTGCATTGTGAAGCCCTTTTTACATTGTGATGGGATCAGAAGGTACAAGTTTTGTCGATCTAACTTAAAAAATTAAAAATTAAAAATTAAAAAAAATAACAATTAAAAAAAAAAAAAAAAAAAAAAAGAAGGATGGCAGTGCGACTGTGCGTCCATGTTTGTGAAGCACTTTTGACTGTGGCCTCTTCTTTGATTTGATACAAAATCGAGATTCTAAAAGTAGGATTTTTTTTAAAGATTGTAATGATGTAATCTCTCTCTCTCACTCCCTATCTGTCTGTGCAAAATTCAGATTCTTGAAGTATAATCCTTCCAAATTTAGATTAATGGTGGGAAAAACTAGAATAATGCTCTATGGATATTGGTTTAAGAGATATTTTTAAAAAAAATTTTGAGAAGAGAAAAAAAAAACTTTTTTAAATAATTTTTTATATTTCTCATAAAAGTGATATCAAAACTTTTCTAAAATAATTCATTAGCAAATACCTTTAGAGTACCAGATAATCATACTCTAAATATTATGATAGTTACTATTTATTCTCTTTATTTTCCAATTGGAAAAAAACTCATCAGCAAATTTCTCTTTATGTGATCCAATTTTTGACCAAGACTATATCGAGGCTTCAAAGGAAGAAATCTTAATCATTGCTACTTACCCCTAATCAAGCTGAAATTGTTTGCATATTGTCTACATTTTTGGACTACTTGTGTTCTAGAACATGGAACAACTACTCATTGATAAGAGTGAGACTTGTGTCCAGTGGCTAGTTCCACTGGATACACTAGGATACGGACACGGTCCAAAACTGATGCATGCCGCATCTCAACGTGTCCAGTGGAACCGGCCACTGGACACAACCTGGACACAAACCCAATTTCATTGATAAAGGATCCTAATTATGCTCCAGAATACTCGTAGGATGCTTTTATTTTTTATTTGATTTCTTTCTATGGGATTGCGGGTATCTTTATCAGCTCTTATTTGTGAAATACGATTCCATATAACTATCTAAGCATTAGGAAGGGATAATAAATGACAAAATGCTTCAAAAGTTGAAAATAAACGTAGATCCAAAGATTCACCTATTTGAAAGAAATTATGTATTGATGATAATATGTGGACTGCAGATTGAAGATTGGGAGAACCCAAATTTTACAACTTATTCAATTTTAAGTTAATTAAGCTAATTAATAGGTTAAGCCCTATTGTTAATGTAATTTTAGAAACATTTTTAAGGTTTAAATGTACTCCAATAGAGATAGCTCAAGAATCATTTAAGGAAACATTTTCAAGACTTTCCTATAAGAATAATGCTAGAAATACAAACTTTTTTACAAAAAATTTTACAAACTACTGATGTGGTGAATGGTTATTGGTAAATAAAAAAGTGATATTAATGATAAGCCTAGATGAAAACAATAAGAAGTTGGATACATTAACATTTTGTAAAAATGTTATAAAATAGTTTGTAACTATAACATTACTCTTCTTGTAATATGTCAATTTTAAGCCAATTAACAGATTAAGCCCAATTGTTAATTTAATTATAGAAACATTTTTAAGATTCAAATGTACGCCAATAGTATAACTCAAGAATCACTTAAGGAAATATTTTGAAGATATTCTTGTAATATATATATATTGTTGGAAATAAAGGAAAGATAATACCTGAATTTTCCTTGGAAATTTACACAATTTGATTTTACCAAGAGAGGTGGCAGAGATGAGGCGTGGACCAAGTCACTGTCTTGAGACAAATCGTGCCGTCTACGGTATATCCGATGTAGTTAGACAAATAGTTTCTGCACGTTGCCCCCAGGATACAACAGCCCAGCCACCTTTTGCTGATTATCCTTGCGAGCCTACACTGCTCGTAGGATATAAGCTCTCTATAGTACTTTCTTTTCCCAGAAAAGTTTGTAAAAGATAGAATATTTTTGTGAGTTGTAAAAAGTAATAGATGGAAAGTGTTTAGGACAATAAAAACTATTTTTGAAAAATTTTCAGCTTTGTAATTCAAGAATAATGTGTCTCTACTACTTTATTTCTTTCCATATATATATATATAGCCGGACCTTTAACTTCTCTTTAGCCAAAAAATCAAAAAGATTTGATATCAATTAAATACTCATAAAGATATTGAAATTAATAATATAATCAATGGCTTTCCTATATATATATATATATATATATGTATAACCGGTCAACAAAGCTTTTGTACGTTGAGAACAAAAAAGAAAGAAACATGATCTATGCATTTAATGTCTCATAAAGTGGCTGAAGACTAAAAGCCAAAACGTGTAATACAATTTCAAATATGTATAAATATTGTTATTTGCTTTTTACTTTCCTTAAACCAAATAGTAAACACTTGTGTATATATGGTAATATAAAATAATTCAGCAATAACTATATATTTAAGTGCTGAGATTCTTCCATATATGACGTTATTATGTCATATTCAAATAAAATAATAAAACCAAATATACTGGCAATTATGGTATTAATATTACATTAATGTTCATAAAATTTCCTGATTAAAACCATTGACAAAAGCTATTCAAATTTTGAATTAAATTTGAATTTCAAAATTTAGCATTCAACGTATTTGACATTAAGGGATAATTGATACACATAAATGAGTATCAAAATAAATATAATATTTTTATTAAAATATCCAACAATCCCCACTTATTTTTATAAAAAATAAATAGGTAAATATATATAAGAAATTTTCTGGGTTAAGTAGAACATTATGCATAATGGGAGTGCCAATGGCTTGAACCCTCATTTAGTGTTTCAGCAACATTGTTCCAAAGTTAATAGTGATTTAAGTCTTGAACTATAACTTTTTCTATGGATACAAAACATTACATCACACACATAATATTCCAGTACTCTACTACGAGCTTTTGAGCCAGCACATTACGGCCTTGTGCTTTATCCCAGCATCCATGAGCTATTTAGAGAACTAGCCCCATTCTCAAAGGAAGCGGCCTCACTTCCATGCTCACTTAGGTGTGGCTATCAAGGATGTTCTTGTAACTCTAACATCCCACTCATAAGAGCTATAGTCCACATTAAGAATATATATATATATATTTTTTTTTTTTCTTTAAATAGTTACAACATGCTGATTACATCACAATTCAAACAATTTCTTCCCTAATCCCCTAAGTAATTTATTCATAGAGAGATGCCAATTGAGTTACAAAACTCTTAGCTAGACCTTCCTTTTACTAGATTTACAATGTATGTTAAAGTTCATTTTTTAAACTAATATATAATTCGCATAATTTGTCATTATAACTATCATGGTAATAACCTTCATTTGTTTTCTTCTATCTAATATGGTTCTGAGCTGAGCATGTTGCTTTATAAGATGTAAAATAATGTCAAACAAATGTACGTAAAGTCAATACACAACTCATTTCATCATGTTGCTCAACCCCATTGATTGTTACACTTTAAAAAGAAAACTAAATAAATTTGGAGGATACAGTTTTTATTTTAGGGTAACTTATCTTTACCGTCAAACCGAATTTAGTGGAAAACTGCACCTCCGTATTTTGCTACGTCCAATATTTACTTTTTTTTTTTTTAAGATAATTTTAATATATGGCGCTCGCTTCTGATAATTGCATTTTATCATTAGATCAAGACACCAATTGATTTTTTTGTATAAATGATGATTGAACCTCAGATTTCTTATTCGATGACAAAAGACTTTATAGGCAGAAAGGAAATTAATCATTTAGGCAAAGTTTGGCTCCTCTTCTCTGGCTAAATTCTTGATACATTAATTTATCTATTAATTTACAACCGCATAGGAACCCACAAAGAATATTTTAAAAACAAAAAACAAAAAAGACGTTGAAATTTGATATTTCATGTCAACATTCAAAAATAAGTTCTTCATAAATATTCCCTCAAAAATAAAAAGTTTTTCATGAATAGATTCTCATCATAAAAATAAAAAAAGTAAAAATAAAAATTCATGAATATGGATCTATCTAAAACCAACAATACATAAAGGTTTTCTAATAAGCAGCAGAAGCTTTGTAACATGAGTTATCGTCACGCAGGGGTGGCTGCACATTCACTTGGGGTTCAAATGAACCCCGGCCCCTTCCTTAATAATAAAAAATAAAAAATAAAATTATTTATGGGTTGGGTTCAAGTTAATTTACTAATTTAATTTACTCATGAAAATATTTTTCACACCTTGTTTTAAATCTTGCACACCCTGATTACATGCGGGTTAATAATTATATAGTACAAGCGGAGTTGAGTTTTGTCATTTAGTTTAAAATGTTTTTATAAAAACAATGACAAATATTTAACCACAATTGCATAAAAAAAAATATATATTATACAAACTTAACAAAATAAAATTGTTACACTTACATTGACAGGGGTGTGGCTTGTGTCCAGTGGAAGTTTCCACTGGACACGTCCAGATGGTGGACACGTGTCCACCATCCAACGTGTCTAGTGGAAACTTCCACTGGACAGAAGCCTTGCCCCATTGACAATAGATAATGACAACTAATAATAAACTATTATGAAACGATTTCAAAATATGAAAACTCGTAGAAGAAAATTGTAAAATTCATGTGTGTGTGTGTGTGTGTTTTTTATATAACTCAATTTTGTTTAATTTAAGTTTCTTAATAACCCCTCAAGAAAAATTCCTAAAGCTGCCACTGTTTTCATGTAATAGCTGGCTATCATATTCATACATTTGGACCAAACATCTTAGGACCCAAATTTATATTTCTAGTTTTTCAAAATGAACTTGGCATATCAACAAATTTTTCTTTGAAAAAAAAATCCCAAATGCATTGTACTTCGAAGTTCACATTCTAATATCCATTATATTTACATAAAGTCAACAAAATAGAAATTACAAGCTAAACAAATCTAAAATTGAACGAGCCAAAGCAATAAAAAAAATGAAATAAGGAATAAGACTATCCCAGATATAATTATCCGTTGCCATTACTATTAATAGGATATGTGTGGTTGGGAAGATTTTGGGGAGATTGAAAAAAAAAAGAAGTGGAAAATATGAGAGAAAATAGGTGGAAGAGGTGCTTGGTCGGAAGGGGGAGGGAGAGAGAAAAATGTTAGGTTCCGCTATTTTATCTTTGGGCCCACCAAAACTTTTACTCCCCCAAATTAGGGAGAAAATGAAGGAGAAAAGGGGATCATATGTTTTGGACTAAATTGTCATTTTTCAACAACTTTTTGTTTTTTGGGTATTTTTGGTTTTTTAGTTTCTTTTATTCACATTGTTAGTTGGGTTTGGCTAATGCTTTTTTATTTTTTATTTTTTTTTTGGGTGCTTATCTCCCTTTTTTTTTCTTTTTCTTCTTTTTGGTTTTATCTGTTTATTTCATTCTCATTCTTTTTCCTTTTTCCTTTTAATCTATTTTGGATCTTTTTGGCTTGTGCTTTTTAAAAATAAAAAATAAAAAATAAAAATTGAAGTGTCCATACACAATTTTTTAATAAAAATATGTGCTGCCTTTTATTTTATTTAATAAGAACGTAATTGTAAATTTATACCAACTTCATTTTACATCTCTAATTTTTATTCTCAGCCAAACAAATGAGTTTTCCATCTCTCAACTTTTCCATCCTCCCAACCAAACACATATAAGAAAAAAAAAACTAAATCTTTCATATTCTCCCACTTTTCTATTAATCATTTCCATTTTTTATCCTTTCACTTTTCCATCCCTCCAACTACAGATATCAATTTGGGTTAGCATGTCGTATCGATGTAAGGGTATTTAGTTAAATGGCTCAACCCAAACTTGACCCATTTAATAATCATGTCATGGCCTTTTAACCCTAACATGACCTATTAATGAAACGGGTTGATATAACACGACTCACTTGACACGCTTAATAAACGGGTTGTATTGGAGTGACACAAATGTAACACGACTCATTTCAACTTGCCTAGTATTAAAAAGGCAAGGTTATTTTTTTTTTTTTTTTTTTTTCTTTTTCTTCTATTTGGTTTTATCTGTTTATTTCATTCTCATTCTTTTTCCTTTTTCCTTTTAATCTATTTTGGATCTTTTTGGCTTGTGCTTTTTAAAAATAAAAAATAAAAAATAAAAATTGAAGTGTCCATACACAATTTTTTAATAAAAATATGTGCTGCCTTTTATTTTATTTAATAAGGACGTAATTGTAAATTTATACTAACTTCATTTTACATCTCTAATTTTTATTCTCAGCCAAACAAATGAGTTTTCCATCTCTCAATTTTTCCATCCTCCCAACCAAACACATATAAGAAAAAAAAAACTAAATCTTTCATATCCTCCCACTTTTCTATTAATCATTTCCATTTTTTATCCTTTCACTTTTCCATCTCTCCAACTACGGATATCAATTTGGGTTAGCATGTCGTATCGATGTAAGGGTATTTAGTTAAATGGCTCAACCCAAACTCGACCCATTTAATAATCATGTCATGGCCTTTTAACCCTAACATGACCTATTAATGAAACGGGTTGATATAACACGACTCACTTGACACGCTTAATAAACGGGTTGTATTGGAGTGACACAAATGTAACACGACTCATTTCAACTTGCCTAGTATTAAAAAGGCAAGGTTAACACAAATTCAATCCATTTAACCTGCTTCAAAAAAAGCACCTAATAAATATTGTTATAAATTTAATAAACAACAAATTTAATACAAACTTATAATATAAAAATGCCTATTAAGGATACAATTTGAAAGTTAATAATAACATCAAATACTTAAAACACATTGTCAAAAAGTTCAAAATAACATCATAATACTTGATAAATATTAAATCCATGATGTAATACCATGATACCATCCATCTAGAAATAAATTATTTTCATCCCAAAAAATGTGCAAACACTTCAATCCAAATCAAATAACATAATTCAACATAAATATAACATACATTGAATTCGCCTAATACTAAGTATCAATATTGAAGAGAGTCCTTGTTTCCTTGAACAAGCTCTCTCCATGATGTATTATCGTTTTCTATTTGTATTTAATGAAGTTTATGTCTTTGATCCAAATATATATATATATATATATATATTGAAAGAGTTGGAGCAACCAGTAAACTGATCATGACTATGATTATGAGTATCATTCATAGATTCTTTAGGGTTTGTAAAGTTTCAACTTCAATTATATCACTTATAAGTTTTTATAATTACTCACTTTTTTTTTTAATTTAAAATATTAGTTGGATATAAAAGGTATTTGACAAATCTAAAATAAAATGAATATTTATTTGGTAAACGATTTAAATGGATAGTATTAAATGGGTCATTTCATGTTGACATGAATAATTGACGTATCAAACGTGTCAATTATGGGTCACGTAGGTCAATTCGGTTATAACACGTTTTTTTTTTTTATTATATCTCTTTTAGATCAACCTGTTTATGACCATAACTTGCTAAACCCCAATCCAAACCCATAAAAACCGTGTTATATTTGTGTCGTGTGACACCCCTGCCTCCAACCAAATAGAATCTTAGGCCCTAAATAGGGCACATAATGAAAAACAAAGTATACAGAGTAGGTGAAGGAGCATATTAATTACAGTATTTACGAAGAAAATATAAGTTCACTTTCATTGATTTAGAATACGTATAACGTAACAGATAATGAACCATACTCATCATCAATCATCATAACATAATGCAAATTTAGAAACCAAGTGAATATACTAGACAAAAGGAATATTAAATAAATAGAAACAAACTCGCTTACGTTAAGTAAATTACAATCTAAGATTTTACAAGGATTCTGCGCAAAATCATATGGAATACACATAGCTATATATAAAGCTTTTTTTTTTTTTTTTTCTTTCTTTTTTCTAAAAAAACTATGAAACAATTTGGTTCGGCTAGAGAGAACAGAGAAGGAGAACGTGCAAACTCAGAGATGAGGGGGATTAGTGAAAGCTTGATTTGTATTGAATGCTCAAATCAACGTCCCAAAAAAGGTATTCACAAATGTGTAAATAACCTTTTATCTGAAACCTTTATTAGAACAATGATTTTTAACATGATAAATGAAATAGATCACGGAGTTCGTACCCTTGATATACTAGTAAAGTGATAGGCAACAAGGTTGAACAATCATATGGTGCAGAAGGCGATGATACCTCACTGAAATTCCCATCATGAGTCCCATAGACATTCTAGTGCAAACTGCACTGCTTTCCTTGTTTTCTCATAAAGCCATCTTCTAAACCAAGCAAGTAAGCTGAGAAAAGAACACATCAGTATGAACATGAAAGCAATATAATCGAACCATGTAAGTGGGGCTGGAAAACCTATAGATGCTAGCAACATCACTGCAAGTATGGCTGCGAATTCGCTGATGTGACCAAAAACAAGCCCATATATATTATCAACTACACGGTTGAACTTGGCTTCAGCAATGGAAGACACACAGAAGACAATCGAGATGTAAATGAAAGCCTTCATGGTTCTTGGGTGAGTAGCATGAGGATTAAAATCGGTGTTAAGACACTTCAATGGTATAAATGAGACAAATAAAGGGATCACAAATGCAAAGATTTGAAGCCGTGTGTCATGGGGAAGTGGAGAAGGTAATGAGCTTCTCCGCTGTTGTGATGGTAGAGATGATATGAATCCATGCGATGGTCGATACAAAAATGAAGACATCCCTAAAGGTTGCTAATTAAAAAAAAAAAGTTTGAGAAGACTGACTTCAGTTCAGAGACTATAAGGTTGCCAAATGAACTAAGGCGAACAAAATTGAACCACCAAGGAGGATGACCATATAATATGAAAAAAATTGATGGATCAGTGATAGTGACAGCTAAGGTGAGAGAGGGATGGGGGGGGGGGGGGGGGAGGAATAAATACTAATAAAAGGAAAGTACAGACTAAGTGAATGTGTTGGAAATAAATAAATAGAAACAAACTCGCTTACATGGAATAAATTACAATTTAAAATTGGTTAAGTTACAAATTACACCCTCTAATTTGTCTAAAATTCAATTTAGTCTAAGAACTTCACTTTCATTCAATTTCAATCCTCTAATTTTGGAGTTTATTCAATTCAAACCTCTCAATAATGTTTGTTAAAAAAACCTATTGAATTATTATTTTTTTAAATTAAAAAAAAAATGCCTCTCTCTCTCTCTTCTCTCTCTCTCTCTCTCTCTCTCTCTCTCTCTCTCTCTCTCTCTCTCTCTCTACTCTCTTCTCCCTCTCTCTCTCTCTCTCTCTCTCTCTCTCTCTCTCTCTCTCTCTCTCTCTCTCTCTCTCTCTCTCTCTCTCTCTCTCTCTCTCTCTCTCTCTCTGCCCAAAACTCATGTTTGGTTGCAAAAAGCATCTCAAGTCAAGCCTGTAAACTTTGTCCAATGTTTTATGCAAACAAGGCTCTTAAGGTTAAATGTTTAGTATCTGTTTGGGAACAGCTTATCTAAAATATATTTGTGCCTTAAATTATTTTGAAAAAATGAGAAAATGTAGGAGAAATTGAATTTTGAAAAAGTTGTACATAAAAATTAAAACTTAAAGCCTTTTTTTAAAAAATAAAAAAAAGCAATTAAAACTTAAAGTTAATACCAAATAGACTCTTAATGAACAATTCATCGGTGTAAGCCCGTTTTAATATGGCTACACTACCAATAAGAAAAATCTAAAAATTGGTTCAGTCCTCAATTTTGTACAATTGTATTGGTGTGAGGGGTTTGGTTACTTTCATTGGCTTCCTGGAAGAACCTAAAAAGTAAAAGAATTAAGCTCATTAGGAGGAAAGGCCAGCTAAAAGTAAAAAGGATAAATAATATTAACAAAATGAAACATTTAGAGGCTGGTTGGATTAGGGCTAACTCATTACTCAAAATTCATCACTCAAAACTCATATCTCAAACTCATTACTCATATCTCAAAACTCTATTCCACCAACATCCCAAAACTCAAAATTCTTTGTTTGGTTCATAACTGAGATTTTGTTCCTCTTCACTTTTTCCCTTTTTTAGTGGAGCCCACACCCTGCTAAATACTCAGATCGGTAACTTGCATGTCCTCTCAACCCATATAAATTTCGTTTAAAAACAATTTCCTTCTCTCCCACACACTCTGACTCTATCATTTCAACAAATACTCTTCTCCCCAAATCTCCAACACTCTCTGAATCCATCTCCAGCACCTCCCACACACTCCAATTTCCATCTCTAACACATTCCATCAAATACCCATCTCCTTAATCTCCAACACACTGCATATTCCATCTCTAGCACGAATACCCATCTACCCTAATACCTATCTCTAGAAAACAAAGAGACCCATCTCGTCATCTAGATCGCAGACTCATCAAAAGCAAAGTTTGAAGCTTCTATTCTTCTCCAACAATAGTCAAAGACCATCTCTAGCAAAAATCAAAGATTATTGGTGAGTTTTTTTTTTTCGTTTCTCAATTGTAGTGCTCTGTTTCTCTTGCTCTATTGGTCTTCATTTTGTTTTCTTTCTCTGCCCCGAAAGGAACACCGAAATTCATGAATGGGTTCCAAAACTCATATCTCTACTTGCTTTATTATTTTCCCCACATCTCTTTTTTCCCGATGTATGACTTCATGACTACTGAAATTGTGTTTTAATTTTGTTTGTGCAGTGTTGAGTTTGTTTAGCTTTTGGTGACAATGCTCTGAGGTCAGGAATGTGGGTATTTGGTTTCTTGTGACTATGCTCTAAGTTTGTCTAGATTGTTCTCGTGTGATTCTGCCTCTGTGGTTTTGTTTGTTTTTACTATAATTGTTATCTGGGATAGTAGTACTTTGTATTGACATGTAGCACTTTGATGAATAATTTTCATAACATTTTGCATTAATGGAGTTAGTTTGATTAAGATGTTTGCTGCAGTGACATTGGTTGTTTTGAGCATTTGAAAGGAATCTGCATTCCTATATTCTTGCATAATCTATTTTCTTCCATCGTTCACTTTCACTATATGAAAATTTTGAGTTACAATAAGGAGCAGATTGGTTTACTTTTACAATATTCCTTGCAAGCATATGGCATTAAAATACTGCTCATTTTGTGCTATGTGCAGAGGTTGTGGTGTTTGAACTGATGTCAGAAGGAAGTAATTACTACTCCAGCTGTAATGGCCATCTATGCAACATGGATCGTTGTGTGGTTAGGACATCATTGTCGCTCCATAACTTTGGTAGGAGGTTTTACAGTTATAGGGAATGGACGCCGGTGAGTTTACATTTGCATTTAGTTACACTATTTGTGATATGTCATAAATTCCTTCATTTCGCATATATTGATATTGTCATGTACGTTGCAAGATGATGACCGACATTGTAAATTTTTTAGATGGTTGGATAGCAACACCTGCAAGCGTGGCGCGGAAACAGCACTTATCGTGATAGTAAAGTTCAAGAGATTGGAGAATGAGGCAATGCTTGCTACTAAGGGTGAGAACGAAGCACGTGCATCGCTTGAAGAAGCACGAGAAAGAGAAAGAGTTGCAAAGTGAAAGGCAGAAAAATGTAAGGTTGCACAAAGGATAGCTGAAGAGAAGATGAACACATATAAACAAGTTCTAGTTCTCTCATAGGTGTTGTTTGTTGTATTCTACTTATTTAGTACTAGGTTTGGGGATGTTAGAATGACTCAATTATGTTTGCCATGATAGTGTGGTGTATGTAATAGGCAATATGTAACCCATTGAGTTTGGATACATGACTCCAACAATCTGATGTAACACTTGACATTTTAATTTAATATAATGACTCTTTTATGAATATCTTTCTCCCATTAATTTCAGCTTGGTTAAAAAAAATATCCTAGCTATCAAGCCCCATATATAAGAGTATCCTAGTGATAAAAAAAATCATAATGAGTAGTTTTTCTTAGTTTACCAAGAAGGAAAAAAATAGTTCAAGGCAATAAGTATATCCCATTTGGAGTTAAGGATGACAGAAAGATTGCATAGTTTTTCTTAGTTTACCAAGAAGGAAAAAAACAGTTCAAGGCAATAAGTATAGCCCATTTGCAGTTAAGGATGACAGAAAGATTGCATAGACTTTTTTTATATATGAAAACAACACAAGAAATAGAAAATTTACAGCAGCCAAAATATGGCATCCTTGTTTCTCATTGTGTTCATCAAGATCACAAACTTTTGTGTAAAAAAAAAAAAATGTAGGTTCAGCTGGATACAGTAATTCCAATTTCTACCATCTTCCTTGTTTGATGCTTACAACAAGTAACAAATTGCAGGTTTAAGCATCCATTACTGTGAAGTTGTGCAGAACTCTAATACCACCTAAAAACTTATATCAATTATCTTTAACCACTAATTTACTGGTAGTGTCACACCAATAAGCTGCCAACCCAATTATCAAATTGTTCTTATATCCATTTGACAACTCTCAAGTAAACATGAACAAGAGGAAGCTCGTGAAAACAGAGGAATATTCCAGGTCATATATTATGGGAAATACATGACTTAGCTATCAAGCCCCATTCCAAAGACTCCAGCAATGTGCAGGTTCCAAGATACTCTTATTTAGCAGAGTCCAAGCCCCTCACAAAAGACTAAAACTGCCTACAACCTCACAAATTTGTAGCCAAACATAACTAGAGCATCAAGGTTTGCAGCCAACTAAAAATTTGCTCAATTATTATTAGAGTATCAAGATTTGCAGCCAAATATACAAAATACCAGCAAATTCATAACTTCCATTGTCAAACTACAAGATTAGTTCATAAGTTACAAAAGACATTGTCAACAAGCCTTTGACAATGAATATATAATAATACAACCTGCCTAATGAGTTCTCATCTAACATAATATAACCTATATATATATATATAGTTCCAGTGCCAATAACATATACTAACAGCAAGATACAGAGTCCCAACAGCCCACCAAAATACTCCACCATACAAAAGACATTGTCAACAAGGCTTTGACAATGAAGATGCAATAACAACCTACCCAATGGTCCTTGTAAAATACTCCATTGCGAAAAGGTATTACATACAATTGCATATAAGCATGTCCACCTATACTTAGATTACCAATAGGTATTAGATACACCTAGTTTAAAATTGCCAAAAGGAATTACATCAGAAATGTCAATAGGTTATTGACATTAGCCATTACATGTAAGCATGTCCACAGTTAATCTAAATTTACAAAAAAATGCATCATAATGTCTAAAAGAATGCTTCATATATTATGCTAAGTGACTTCTAGTCACGGTACCTAGACCTATACAAAAGTCCCAACAAAAAATCATAGTAATGGGTACTAGCTTTATACAAAAGTCCCAACAAAAAAGGTGAATCCTTAGACATGCCAACCATCAACCTAGATGCTGCACGTACTCCTCCCACATGCGGTCAATCATATCATTCCTGAACTCACCCATTGCTCTCTTCGCTGCATCAGACATCTCCCTCACATGCCTCCTTTCGACACTTGCACTCGACTCAAGAGAACCTTCATTGTTTCCAGTTTGTATATCATCCCTATCAATGTCAAGGTTCTCCCATGTGTTAAACATTACATCTCTTCGATTATTGATGCGTATAAAATTATGTAACGCACAACACGCAAAAACAACCAAACGCTGACGATATTGCTTATACTTCGTCGTGCAACTCAAGATGGGAAAGCGAGCCTTTAGGACTTCAAAAGCCCTCTCAATCACCATGCGCAATAAGGAGTGTCTATAGTTAAACAACTCTTTCCCCAATCTCGGTTGCCTACTACTCCTCCTAAATTCTTGGGCATGATATCGAGTGGCCTTATGTGGTGGAAGAAACGATGCACCAATGGGGTACCCCGAATCAACCAAGTAAGAGGAACCTACAAGAATAGCATATCTAAATCAGTAATAATAAATATTACACGTATTGCTATCCACAAGACAGCCTACAACAGATGGTTTGTCTAATAAAAATGTGACCCATTCTGATTGTAGCAACAGATGGTTCAGCCACGAGACAGCCACAAGACAGTTTTAGAATTAGTATCCCACATGAAAGAGCCCATTAATTTAAATAAAGAGAATAGGAAGTGAAAAGACTCCCAAATATGCAAATCAAACAATGCAAAAAATGGGAGAGATACTCTAGCATTCAACAACATAAAATAAATCAAATGAAGATGATGCAAAGGAAAATAGTTTCAATGTAATAATAGTTCCATTTGGTGTAACCATTAGAAGCCTTGAATCAAATGTCAAGGAAAGACACCCACTGTGTTTAGGGATTAGAGGAGGTTGAAGAACTGCTGCATTGGAAAACAAGCAACTAACCTCAGGTTCTATGTGGCATATATAATCATTTGAGGAACTAGAAACTACCATTGATATGGATGCTTAAGAATTTAATTGTCTCTGTGGTATGAGATTAAGAATATCTACAATTTGCTTTTGTATATGTGTTGCATAAGATTAATTCTTTTACTTCAATTTTGCTTGATATAGATTTGAAGCTATTTTTATCAAATAAATACTAGTTAACTTAGTATGTTTTATTCATGTCAATAGGGATCTCTGGTAAAACCTCAAGATTCTAGTTCTTTAACTAACAATGGATTGCAAGCGTCCAATACCTCACAATTGGGATCCCAAGCCCCTTCTAAAGGTTTGCATTACTCAATTCTATGTTTGTAGTTTGTACTTGTCTAAGATTTTTTTTTTTCTTTTAAAGAAATGAGAACTATAAACAAAAAAATTATTTAAATTAATATGCATCCAAAACACTGCAAAAATAAGCTAAAAAAATAGCAATGGATAAAAACAGCCCCAACTCCCGAGGAATAAATGAAAGTCAGACTATGCAATTCAATTGTCCACTCCTAGTAATGCAAAAAATAAAAAGTACCCTTTAAATGCTTTTAATGAGACAGTCTCTACTTGACACCATTGACCAGTTAATGTGCCCAAAGAATTGAATGATGAATACCCAAGGGCAACAACTATTGTCTAGTTGCTCCATAATCCTAACCTTTTTGGCACTTGCATTTCAAATGTTAACTGACCACTGAACCACATCCAGCAACTTATGGAATTACACATGCAATTCTCTACAAGTGCCTTGTTCCCTACAATCTATTGTCCAAACTAAAGAATGAATATGCATTAGTAGCTTGCTTTTCAATCTTATTCAGCATACAGCACCACTACAAAATAAATTATAACTTAAAACCACATAAAAAATAAATAAATAAATAAACACAATAAATATAGAGTACTAACACCTCTCAACCAGCTCATTCCATAGAAGCAATAGTCAAAACTTAAGGTTTAAAGTTCAATCTTTAAAGCCTAAGGGCACGACTTGGTCACAGATCGGTTTTATAGCTACTGCTTGCTTGTAGCAGTGAAAATTTAAAGGCTGCAATACATATAATGCAGAATTTAAGTTAAAGACGCATACCTTCTAGTGGCCATGGGAATCCATGCTTTGGGTCTTTAATAGCTTTTTCAAACACCCTTGAGTCATTGCCACTTCCCTCCCAAGTAGAATGGACATACGCAAACCGCATGTCATGGTCACATGCACACATGACGTTGGTTGTAACAATGCTCTTGCAACTCCTGTGAGGCTGGAGTCTTTCTGCTAATGGCTGAGCACTAATATTTGTTCCATCGATAGCTCCTATACTTCTCTACAATGAATAGTGCCGATTAGTTGAAATACTATACAGTAATATGTGTGAACAACCATTTTGGAAGAACTTATATTATGAAATCATTTACCGCAAACCAAGGGTAGTACTTGTTGCCCCCCCCCCCCCTAAAAAAGCTTTGGAAGGCCTACCACATTCGGATCGGCTTGATTAAATGTTGGCCATATATATGGATAGCTCATAACACCCTACGGAACTTGCAGTCCACAGTTTCAGTGGAACGCTGAAATCTGTCTACCACAGGTTGCATCCGAGTATTATGGCCGACAATGTACAAAGATATGGCCACTAACTCCTGCATGTCAACACGCCCCTTCCCTTCCTTCAAGTACCCATAATGTTTCAGCTCATCAACCAAGTGATAGAATAGACCTAGTGTCATGCGGAACATATCATGACAATTGGTAGGATTGTCATCTCTCACTTCAGCCATATAATTGCTTCCATTCAAAATGCTAGTATGTTATGGGCACTTGTCGTAATGCCGCTAGAAATATGCCACCATCTCGCCAATAAGTGGAAATACAAACCAAAACTCTTCCTCCTTGCTATCATACTCTAAGTTTGTGTCTGTACCAATGGTCATGTCATCATCACAGTCACTGATATCCATGTCGTCACCACTAAAACCACTACCCATGTCATCACCACATCCACCAATGTCCATGTCATCATCATCGGAGTTAAATAAGCATTGTCAAAATCATATTGCCAGAAAGGATCATTGGGGGAGACCTTTATACCCTATACCCTGCAAAACCAAAGCATTAGAACCAAAAATATTGCAATATATAAAGGGACAAATTAATATAAAGTACTAAGGGAATTGCAATAATGTTAGCTAAACTCACCTTACACTGTAAGTAACATGAACTAAATAATAAATATTACAAAAAAAGTATAATACTATAAAAAAAACACCGTGTACATAATAGCAATTACCAAACACACAATGCTTTATGTTAATAATGTCAACTACAAAGCACCAAGTAACAAAGCTCACATACTAATTTAAATAACATCAAATTCATGTGCATAGTTCACAACACTCAACATTACAATAAAACTAAATTAAATAAAAGTGTTCAACTGAATAAGAGAAATAAAACCTAACGTCGAACATTGTCCAAGCACACACACATAAAGTCCTTAAATACCACTTAAAAACTACAACCAAGTGATTCACATCGAAATCACAATAAGAAAACATTACAAAAGCAATACCCATTAATTATCCGGCTGCTGAGCATGGCGCTCCATCCATCTCCTCTTCCTATGCTCTGGCATGCCCATGAACAACACCTTTTTCCCTTTCTTTTGAAGAACCTCGACAATGTTAACATAGGTGTCATCATCAAGATCTTCATAATGGTTCAGCACTTCTAAAGCTCTCCCAAGCAAGCAAGGATCACCACCACCGGCGGATTATGCAACATGTTTAGAGCTACCACTAGACTTTCCCTTTTTGTTGGAAAACCTTTCCCTTGCCAACACAGTGTACTCTTGAAGAGCCATGGTCATCTCACTAGCCCATCCACTTTCTTGGCAACCTTTTTCCCTTGGTAGTAGGCTCTTCGATGGGACGTTTGTCTGCATGTTGGGTTTGCTCAAAAACAGGGGGATCGTCTTAGGATATCCCTCCATGTTAGGATTGTAGCAATCATCATTACCCAACTAGGTACGACATGCCTCATTGGCAAGTTCCTCCTCTAGAGCACGCTCTTCATCACTATCTGGGGTTGGCGTGTTTGAGAAAATTTGAAGGGAACCGGTTACAGTATTAGGGGCAAAAAGTTGCCCCAGCTTGTCATAATTAGGACACCATTTCTTCCGTAATGCAGGTGTTTTAGGATCCCACTGAAATGACAATATATACATCAAAATCCTGCTAATATGAAATAGAAAATTACAAAAAAATATGCAAAGAATTAGGATAGTAAATATAACATACCGCAACCACGTTAGCCCACACCTCTTCAGAAGCAGTAACCGTTTGGGTTGTCTCATCCCACCCTAACCCGGTATGCCTCAAAAGTTGGCCCCACTTTCTCTGTTTTTGCCTAAGCCTATTATGCTTATCTTTCACTTGCTTAGGGAGGAAACTCTTCCCAATTTGCTCATTTAGGGTTTTCGTAATTGATAGCCAAGTTGTACCCTTAAAGACATCATGTTCCATATTCCCCTTTTGTTGTTCATCAACCATAATGTCAATGAAATTTTGTTCAATGTGGGGAGGCCACATTTTATCATCAGCATCCTGAGTTTCTTCTACCATCTAATACAAATTTCCCAACACAATTGCATATGTTAATATATATGTATATTAATAGTTTTATGAATAGGCCACTTGAATCTCTAACCAACCACTCAACTTAAGTGAAGAAGATAAGAAAACCTATAATTTCATAAGCATGGACATGAGCAGCAAATATTGCATCAAAGTTGTACTGCATCAACTTAAGTGGCCTATAAACAAGAAGATGAGCAACACCTAAGGTATTATAGCAGAAACACAGTCAAGCCTAGAAGAATGATTATTTGATGCAGCTAAGCAACCTTCTAATTGTATCCTCACTCCATACAATGGAAGTGTGGCTCTATTTCCTTATATAACAACAGGTTTACATCATATATAGAAAACAATTTGTACAAGGAAAGATTCTAGAGTAAATGCAGAATACCTAAAGAAATTGCAGAGAACAAAGTTAGCCCTTAGGCTTGATATTTGGATTTGGGAGGCAATCCGTCATGATCTTTGGTAATTCAGCTCCTTGATTTAAGGACTGAGGCTGAGAATTTGGCTTGTGTTTGTTACCATATTGGAATTGAGGCTGTAACTGTTTATGATCCAAATGTTGCTGTTTGTGTTAATCTAATTTTCTGCTCTGATAAATACAATAGAAAGCTCATATAAAGAGCACTCTTGGAACATAGAAAGTCATGTCGTAGTTAATGTTATCCTTGGTTGGCATAAAAGAGAATCCTGGTCAATGTCCTATGTTTGTTTTCCAAGTCTTGATCACAGTAACTAAGATAAGAGGATACAAAAAGTTAAGGAACTTGAATAACCAAAAGACATATAATTGCATTAATACTTCATTAAAAAACCTGTTCACTTGTTATAATTTAACAAGACAATCAAGCACAGGAACGAAAAGAAGGAAGCAATGAACCTTGATAGTATCTATTTGAAAAGGGATAGGAAAACAAGAAATGGAAAAAAAGAAGTGGGGTAGGGGAGATGAACAAAAATAAACTAAGACAACATGTTGTAAGCATGTCTCGCAAGATCAACATGAACCAATTTAAGATTATTATTTCACTTGCAAGCCTATTTGTTTCTAGATTTTTCATACGTGAAAAGCAGGATCAGTTCTGCCTCCATACAAGGTTTTGAACAATAATTTTTCAATTAGATGCTCTCAGTTAATTGATATGTGTAATTACTAGTATAAACAAAAAGGGTCATCAACATCAGTCCATGGAGGAAAAACCATTTTCATATCTAAAGTATAATACCAGCAAAAAACCCAAATCAAGCAATGGACATGGAAAATGGAGAGGGGGATAGAGATATACATTGCACCTGGGAGACATATATTGCACCTGGGAGAGGGAGAGAGAGGCATGGACATGGTGACAAAGGTCGGTATGGACTCGCCGGTGAAGATTCAAGCCTGGTTCAGTGCTTCGATCACGCAGTGTTCTTCTTAGGCCTGGTTCAATGCTTCGATCACGAAGTGTTCGTCATGGAGCTAACTTGCTAGGAATGAAGAGGGAAGTGAAAATGAGAAGAGCCCTGACTCTGATGTGAGAGGAGGCTGAGAGAGGGAAGTGAGGAGAGGGAAAAGTTTTGCTGAAAATTTGGGGGAGAAATGAAATGAGACAGGGGAGTTGTAACGATAATAACCCAACCTGACTCTGATGTGACAACGCACTAGTAAGGGGCCCACAACGTCATCTTATTTACCACATTTGCCACTGAATTTCAGTTTTCAACTTTTGAAAACACCAAAATTCTATTTTCATTTTCCATCATCCACATCCAAAATTTTGAGTTTTGAGTCATGGAAACAATCATCTAAAACTAAGCCAAACAGTTTGTCATCCGTGGGACTCACTCGGTTTGGATGATGGATCATAAAAACTGAGTGATATCACTCAGTTTTCATGATATCCAAACAAGCTCTTATCCATTCAACTGCAAGCAGCCTATGTCACAAAAATCCTGGTTGCCAGTCATAATATCAAACAATAAAAGAATAGTTCTAGTAGGCCTCTAGGATACCAAATGAATGGCAAATCTGCAATTGTAACAGTAATTAACATTTAGAAATCTCGCTCCACCTATTCAGCCAAAAAATTCCCACTACACCTTAAAAACTTATTGGAAATTATTTCCTCCTATGGAGTCCTCATTTTCCCTCTCATGAGCAACAAGTGGCATTTATTTAATTTTTAAATGTCATATGTCTTATATTTAAATAAAAATGGAAAAGACTTGAAAGGTTAAATGAGAGGAGATCTTATCACAAAATGTATTCCCAGTTCACACATATAGCTTGCTTTAATGTACCAACCTTCTTCTTAGTGGCAGCAAACTCTTTCTTTATTCCAGCTGAAAAACCTAAAATTACAAATAGGCTGTCAGAAGAAAACATATATAATTTCACTTTTTATTTATTTATCTTAAATATTGAACAATTAGTAAATGTACACAAAGTCAAAACAGAATATCCTTCACCTCCTTTCACATATCACAAGCAGTACATGGATATAATGCACATAGGTATTCAAATATGGAATCCAAAATGTTCAAACCAAAAACAGTGTAAATTTTGATTTTTTTAAAAAAAAAAAAAAAAAGTCAAACTTCATATTATTATACACATGCACGTCTAGATGCTAAACCCACCCTAAAGCAGAAACTTCAAAACGAATCCTTCTCTCTTTAAGACATGCTGCTTGGAGGTAAGGGATTGAGGCACAGCCATCAATAGCTCCACCAGTGTACTTAACCAAACTATTCCCAACTTCAAACACTTGCCACTAATCTTCAAATAACTAAATAATGTTCCACTAAATGGAACAAAGGTGGTGAATGGAGTGTTTTTTTTTTTTTTTTTTTTTGAGATAAAAGATAGATATTTTATTGAAGTAGAGCAAGTATAACAAGAGTACCACTAGGAACAAACTCCCAGAGCAGGAAATAATATCATTTAGCTGGACAATACCAACAAAACAAAACAACGAATACAATATCAACAGCTACAGAAAAACAATGCTATTCAACCAACTCGAAGAGAGCTAGTTTCTATTCTGTAAAGCACAGTCTCTAATACTCTTCTAATATGCCAATAGCCCCTTCTAGGATGATTTTTGGATGCTGTTGGATTCTATCAAAGTAGAATTCATTCCTTGCGTTCCATATTGCCCAAGACACCATTGCCCAGCTTCTAACTCCAGCTGTGGAAGCTTCTCAACAAGCAAATTGAATAAATTGAAGAATTCACGAGCCTCATTTGAACACTTCTGAAGTTTACCCCAACACATATCCTACACGTTTCTGGCAAAAGGACATTCGCATAGGAGGTGTCCTACAGATTCTGATAACTGGCAACAGAATTCACAATGAGGTTCAACTGATACCTTTGGCCGAGAAAGATTCTCCCTGGTAGGCAGTATATTGGAACAAGCACGCCATAAGAAAGTTCTAAACTTTGGTGGGACATTCAAAGTCCAGATTTTTTTTCTAGTGATGCCCATCTTGCCCAGCAGTTGAGTGCTCAATTCTGGATCGTTCCTTCATCCTCAGCACCACCCGATATGCTGATGTCACAGTGAAGACATTATTAGTATTTTCAATCCAATTCAAGGTGTCATGTGTTGTGTACTCTATGTCTATGAGTAAATTAAAATATATAATTACGTAATATTATGAAAAAAAAAAAAATCTAGCAAGTACCACATAGACACGTTTATAAAAGAACATCAAATCTTTCGTGAAAAATTTTTGATGTAGAGGGAAAAATCACAGGGCAGCTTCAAAAAATATCAATTATGAAATAAAAATTATAACTCTTAAGTTTGTGCTAGATTTGAGTTTACAATAAATTGGATGTATAACAAATAAATTTGAAAAAGTAAATATAATCTCACCACAAAGTCAGTAGCAAAATCTTCTTTTAAATACTCCAACTCTCCATGTAGCACTCAAAAACTATAAGAGAACTCTACCAATTTATCTCTCTTGTGTGTAACTTGAGCATAAAAAAAACTCTCTTTTTTTTCTTTTTCACTCTCTCACTGATTCTCTCTATCTCTTCATTCGGCCTGCACCTCAAATGGCTGAATATCTCTCTGTGTTTCTTGCTCACTCTGTGGAACTTACACGATATTTCAGATCTCTCTCAGTGTGTTTCTTCTCACACTCTCTGGCCGAATGACCTTTGCTTCTTTATTTTCTTCTTTTTCTTTTTCTTCAACGTGTCCAACACGTCTTGCATCACTTCTCATTAAGAGAAGAGACCTCTCCTTGGTCATTTCTTAATAAATGGGAAAGCTTACTTTGAAGACTTTTGAAACAAGCTCACAAATGAGCTTTGACCAAGCATGTCGGCTGGACCCACACGGTGCTTTGCACCCAACATCATGCTCTAAAGTTTTCAATAGAGGTATTGCGAGTATTTCCATCCGTTTTTTGTGAGCAAACAAGTCAAAGAATTTTTCCCTATCCCACTGCATAGTCAATCAAATCCTTGACATACATATAGGTCGAGTATCCTCTAGAAAGATTGGCTTATGCGACAGCCATTTTTGGGTTGATACTTCAATTGTTCTCCCATCTTCTACCCTCCACCACGAGCCTTCTTTAATGATATCCCTTGCTACCAATAAACTCCACCACACAAATAGAGGATTATTACCAAGGTCTGCATCCATAAATGAACACATAAGGAAATACCTGGACTTGTATACTCTGTAGAACAGTGAGTGGGTTTTGTGAATTAAACGCTACACTTGTTTAGCTAATAACGCTAAATTGAACGCTTGGATATCACAAAAACCCATACCACCACTTTTCTTTGGAGTACATAACTTCTTCCAGTTAATCCAATGGATTTTTCCTCTCATCTCTTGTTTTCGCACACCAATATTTTGCTAGAGTAGAATTCATTGTGTCACATAAAGCCTTAAGAATTTTAAAATACCCATAGAGTAGGTAGGTATGGCCTGAGCCACCGTTTTTACTAGAATTTCCCTTCCTGCCTTTAAGATGAATTTTTCTTTCCACCCCATAACTCTTTTGGTAATTTTTTCCTGCAAGTCTCTAAATGTATTCATCTTTGATTTACCCCCAACCATAGGAAGCCGAAGGTATTTTTCATAATCCTTCATAATTCTTCCTCCTATCAAATTCTGAACTGCTACCTTAACTTCTGGTGTAGTATTCTTGCCAAAGAAAATCAAAGTCTTCAATGTATTAATTGTTGACCTAAAGCCCTTTCATAGCAATTCAGCAAACCAAGAAGGTACTGGCATTCTTCCACTGTAGCTTGGCAAAATATGAAGCTATCATCTGCAAACAGAAAATGAGAGATATTTACCCCATTACTACATCGTTGTTCTAGTAATGTTGTTTATATTTTTTGAAAATATGTGTGGGTGAAAAAGTGTGTGAAAATACGTATAATGTTATTTAAAAACTGAAAGTGTTGCTTAAACTACCATACCAAATGGCCCATAGCTATTGCCTATCGGATCAAAGAGGATAGACCCTCTACCTACATGTTCACCACGATTGTGCACCAACTGGACTGAGGAAAATGGAATGGGCAGATGCTTTGAAATTCTCTTTGTCATTAGTACAAAGAAATCTCTTGAGTCTGGGTTTAGAACTTTATGGTTCGTTTGGATTTATGGAAGTAAAGTAGAGTTAACTAGAAATTAGCCAACTCTATCTTTCGATTGTAGTTCGAGGAGTAACTACAAGGTGATCGCAATGTCCACAGAAACTGACCACAAATTCCTCATTTGGTCTCTCTCTCTCTCTCTCTCTCTCTCTCTCTCTCTCTCTCTCCTTTTTTGAAGAATGTAATAAGGGCTAAAGCTAATAGTTTTAGGAAAAATTATAGAGTGATTAGGTGAATAACGTCACTTTTGTGTAATGGTCCATCATTCTACTTAAACTAAAAGATTTCGTTACTGAGCATTCTAAACGTGTTGGTTATTCTATAAATACAAGTCCTTGTGGGATGAAGGGCAAATGTCAAGCTTCAAATGTTTAGGAAAAAGCTTTACATACATACAATTATATTGAGTTATAGTAGAATTTATCAGCAGAGTTTAAAAAAAAAAAAAAAACTCCCACCTAATTAAAATTATTAAATCACTTTAGGATAAATCTCCGCTTCTTCCTATAGTGGTCTTGGTGCATAAAGAATCGGATTGGGCTATAATTGTAAAAGCCTAAGAGGCCCAAACTATATATATTCATCAATTAATGGGCTCTTAATTAACCCAAAGAAAACACACAATGTGCTCTATGTTCTGCCATTAATTGGGCCTATGGGTTCATTCCAGCATATGTACTTTCTTTCTTTTTTGAAGGTCGGCATATATACTGATCACGCCCCAATGCGTCTGGATGCCTTTTTCTTTTTCTTTTTTTTTTTGGTAAATTACATACTCCTTTTTTTTTGGATAAGAATTACATGGTCCTAAGTCCTAAACTTTGTTGAGAATATCTTGTTTATTTGGTATTAAAAAAAAAAATTCCTAAACTTTAAGCCTTGTGTTCTAAACCTTTAATTGTGTTTAGTCACTGTTTGTGTTGTGTCAATTTATTTTTTTTAATGGAAAGTGCTGTGTCAATTTAAATAAAAAAAAAAATTTGTTAATATATCAAGTAGTTGAATAGGAGATCTGAGATTCAATTCTTGCCGATACCAAAATTTAATTAGTGTCTTAAATTAATGATAAAGTTTAATTAAATTTTTATCCCAAAAAAAAAAAAAGTCTAATTTAAAAAACCATTTTTTATGCCACATCACTCTTCCTCACTGTCCATCTCAGACTGAGACCTCTATCACGCTCACTCGTTAGTCAATAACTCCAAACCCACAAAGCCTTCTTCGCGTATTGGTCAAGAACGAAGCTTGCAGACGGCGGCGAAGACGGCTGTTCCGGTGAGTAGTCTCTCTCTCTCTCTCTCTCGGCTGAGTTTTGTAGGTTTAGGGATTTGGTGAGTTTGGGTTTGGGTTTGGGGGGTTTGAAAAATGGGATTTTCATTTGGGTTTTGGTTTTGGGTGTCTTTCAAGTTGTGAAAATTCCTTGCTAGTAACTAAATCTAAATCCTTGCTTATTTAACTTTATTCTGAATTGGATATTGGAAAATTTGTGTGCTTGCTGTATTTTTTTGCTTGTTTTTTCGGTTCTTGTGGGAGTTAAAGGGTTTTGTTATTAATATGGCTGCTGTAATTTACAAATTTTATCAGCTAGGATAAGATAGGATTCAGAACTAGGAAATTTTGCATAAAGATAGGGGTGCCCTTATTGATGAAAAGATGAGGAGAGCCGTGTGAGATTGTTTGGAATAAAGTATTGTTAAATTTTTTGGACTAAGATTTAGTTGTTGTTGTTGTTGCTACTATTATTGCTTCATTTTCAATTGTGGGGATTTTTTAGGAATGTAGGTATATTCATTATGCATGTTTGTATTCCAATTTTTTAATTGTGCGCGGTTTGAAAATAATATATACTCTTCTGCTGTGTTTCTGAATTTTGACCTCTTGAACTAAATTAGTATTGATTAGTCAATGTGAGATTTGTAATCTGCAGTTTCAGATTTTCAACTTTGCCTTTTCGTTAACCTTATTGGTGTGTTGGCTTTGTATGTTTCATTTGCTGGGTTTCTTTTTTTCTTTTTCTTTTTTCCTTTGTTCTTGTGTCCATATAATTTAAAACTGAATTTAGTGCAAATATTAGACGGTTTAGGTAAAATTTCTGCTGGTGGCTCTTTAAGGGAATCATCCAGTGCTATTAAAAGAGAATTGGATGTCAGATTATAGAATAGAAGGGATTGGTTCTGACTTCTGATTCACTCAATTTTCCTGTCTAACTGAATGATGTATGAGTAATTGAAGGAGGTTATATAGAGGTATAAAAATTCAGGAAGAAAAAGAACAAGAAGAAAGTAAAAATTTTAAAAATTGGATGGTGACGAAAGGTCATTGAGCTCAGAGAAGATTTGAATGCTGACTATTAATGATTGGGTATTTTGTGAGTCAGGACATGACTATTTCTTATGGATGAACCAACTTTTCCTGATCCCCAACCCCATCTTTTACTGTTCAATCATTTTAAGTTTTGTGGTCATTTTGTTTCAGGTTTTGGGCTCCATTTCATTCTGAAATCAACAGCATGAATTTTGCAGCATCTTTATGCAGAAGACTAAGTGTTAGGGATCTGGTTTCCAATGTTCCTGTTTACAACAGTGCTAGTGGTACAATTTCACATTACTTTGCCAATTAGAGTACTCGTTTCATGAACATTTTATGAGTTTTGGTTCTAATGCTTTATGTTATTCTGAATGTAGAGGTTTCTGGAGATGGATTAAGTTTGATGTTTAGACGTTGGGCTACCAAAAAGAGTGCAGGATCTACAAAGAATGGACGGGATTCAAAACCTAAGAATCTTGGAGTGAAAAAATTTGGTGGAGAGGTAACTGACTGATGCTTTGGGTAAAGTTATGACTGAGAAATATTAATAACAATAAGAGAAGAATACTCAATCATCTTTTCTCTTTACTTACAATGGGATTCTTCTGTTCATTGTAGAGGGTAATACCTGGCAATATCATTGTACGCCAGCGTGGCACCCGTTTCCATCCAGGAGACTATGTTGGAATAGGAAAGGATCACACACTTTATGCTCTGAAAGAAGGCTGTGTCAAGTTTGAACGAAACAAGCTGACTGGACGCAAATGGGTACATGTTGAGCCCAAGGATGGTCATGTGCTTCATCCTGTGTATGCAGAAGCTGGGGCTCCGAACCTACAGACAGCTGCTTAATTCTCATATTGTACACACTATATGTTGAAATTTGCAACTCTTATGCCCCGAGTCCATAAATTTTAAGCGGCACTTGAAATCTTGTAGTTGTAGTTATTGGTGGTACTGGTAAATGTTTCGTTCTTGCTTTCATTTGTCTTTTGGTGCAATTTAGTGCAACAATTAATCTGACTCAAAATTTAAAATTTCATTTCTCTTTAAAACTAGATGTCATTTGTATTAAAGGTACATGAATTTCTAGTTGGTAATAAAATGTCTTCTCCAGTTTTGTTTATGGTATTACATACCAAATTACCTTCTCTTTTCCGTTTTTGACATTTTTGTTCCCCTAAATGTAAAATTTGGGAATTTAAAGGGGAGCCACATAAAATGTGAAGATTATAATGCAGTAGTGAAGATAAGTTTATTGAGCTTGGTACCCTTTCCTTGTGGGTTGTGCTTAGGATTTAATGTAATCTTTATTTGTGATACCCAGGCTAATTATGAAGCGAAGGATTCTGTCTGTGATGCTAGGTTTGGATTCTGTTCAAGTATCTGGCTTTCTTTTTCTTTTTCTTTTTAAATTTATTTATTTTGGGTATAAGGCCTCAAGAATTTTTGTCAAAGTGGACTTGTATTATTAGCAGAGACTGCATAAGCCACTGGGTTTTCAGTTGTCATCAATAATTGGATGGTTCCAACGGGTAGTGAGAAACTTCTAGTTTTCAATTAATTACTTGTCTCTCATCTTAGTGTGTTAGAGAATTAAAACCATTATCATGTTTTCTTTACCCTCCCTCTGCAACTTGGTATTCACTGATGCCAAAAAGGAAAAAATAAGTGTGACGAGTAAATGTAAAGAGAACAAAGACGAATAATGAATTGCTTTAGGTTTGCTCCTTTCAGATGGGTCTCAGCTAGAAGGATATTTGGCTAAAAAATTTAATGTGGAGTAATCAATATTGCCTCCATTGTTAATGAAAAGTATGTTCAGCTACATTGACATGAATCAGTTTCTGCCATACCTTTGAACCCATGAGGCATGACTTGATCCTTATTACAAGTATTCAAGCAACAAATCTACAAAGAGGTCCATGTAGTAAATTACAACCACTGCATTGAATACCATAAAACATAGGGAAGAACTACGATATTGCTGATTCCTTTAGACAGATTCCTTTAGACAAATAAAAGATGAGAAATGCTAACGAATGCCCTTAGGGCATTGGTTAACAATCCATTTAAAGAAAGTTTTTATAGGAAAAAAATAATAATGTTTTGATAGTTTTTTTCATTTCCCATAAAAGTAGTGTCAAAACTTTCTTAAAATAGATTGTTAACCAATGCCCTAAGGGCACTCGCTAACATGACCCATAAAAGATTACAAAGAGAATGTTGAAGGGATACATTCAAAAAAGCATACTGCCCCTATTGCAGGTAACATGAGGTATATACTAGACCTTAAACCTGGCATGAGTTCTAATCCATAGGATAATCGTTTTCGGTTCAGAGGAGTAGAGAGTACTGATCTCTGAAAGGATGTTTCATTGTTTCCCTCTGCAAGATGCTTGTTTTAGTTTCCAAAATGCATATTGATATGATTTCAAAAGAAATGCCTGTCTTTCCCTCAAACGCGTACTCTTTTTGATCCAAAAAACACATCATTTCCCTTCTGGAGAGGGATGTCTTTCCATTTATGAAATGCTTGTCGTCTCTCTTCCTGAGAAGACCAACCGTTTATATTCCATAATGCATCTTGTTTACAGAAGCCATGCCATTTTTTTTTTCTCAGATGTACGTCATTCTGCATTGCTCAAACACATCTCGATTGCCGCGTTCCCAATTTCTAAATCCCAAGCTGTTTTGACCTCAAAACTCTAATTTGTAGAGTGCTAGCAGAATACCCCTTAAGACAGATTGAAATTTGGAAACTACTATATTGACTCACTTTCAGAAAGCTTCATACTCTCCACAGGGTCGTCAGTTGCCTGCGAATCAGACAGATCCTCTTTCAAAAGAGCAGCTTCAGAGAGAGTGTCTACCAAAAGACCAGATTCAAATCTTTGACGCCGTTTTACTATAGCCTCGACCTTTTTGTCGAACTCTTCATCAGTGCAAGCCAGCATGTAGCGCAGCTTTAAATTGATCTGCTTCTCAACCAAAATCTTATGCCTTGGTATTATTCGGTCATCAAGAGAATAGCTGAAAAACCTGCAGCAATTTCATTATGGACAGTATCAACAATTTCATTATCAACAGTATCAATAGCAAAAACATAAAGAACAAGAGGATAAAGGTGATTAAGGAAAAAAAAGAAGCAAATAACCAGACCCAAACTCTCATTGTGTAAATCAAAAGCATGAACTACCAGTATAATAAGTAAACTGAAAATGACAGGTGCTATTTTTCTGAGCCTTGCCTTCACTTAATCAATGACTAGCCATTTTATTATGACTAGGATTGATCATCCAACTAATTTTGTAAAAAACAGAATGAAGAAACATGGGCAGATAGGACTCAAGGCAATACAGCACTCTGATGCAGCTCACCTTGGAAACTTGATCAGATCTTCAAGAGGCCGGACCATAGTTCTCCGCAAGTAACGATACTTTGGACGGAGGACATCTACATTATATCGGAGGAGCATGGGAAAATCGGCAATCATCTCACCCAATTGTCGATAACGAATGCCAAGTGACAGAAAATATTTCACACTAACCTCAAGCTTTTTCGATATGCTACATCCTAAGAGCTCTGGTCCCAAAGCTATAACCTTCCCAATATCCTTCTCATTCACTCCAGCTCTGGTCATCAAGAATATGACCTGTATTATAATCCAATTTCAGTATGTCACTACAGCTCAGTACTAGATGTTATTCAGCTGGATAAAAAAAAAATGTACCTAATTATTAGCTTTTCATTATGCTGGATCTTTCTTTTTTTTTTTTTTTAATAAATATTATGTTGGACCAATAAACAGCAGAAACAAATATAACCAACTAGCATTTTCATACAAGCATTACTTGTCCAAAGTTAAAAGAGGTCCCCCATCTTGACTGTTTTGCCAGTTAGAAACACCTGACAACATATTATAAATAATTGTCTTTGCTGTGTGTGAAGGGGGACCACTAAAGAAATGACAAACAGATAAACATGCAATGAAGGAGCCCGTGCTGAGGGGGAGGAGATAAGAAAGGGACAAACCACTCGCCGGATCTTCTTGTCGAGGCTGCATGTTAGTAATGAAGGAAACTTTACAAGCATGTTGCCAATGGCATCATCTCGAATGCCAATGTCCTGAAGAAACCGTACCTTCACATGAAAGAAAAAACCAATTAAGTATTGTTATCACAAGGCATAACACCAAAAATGGCATATAGTTTGATACAACATACATCGGATTCGTGTTCAAATAATTCAATATACATGTGTTTCAAAAATCATTATGGCAAATTGATACTGGGGGAAAGAACTTGAGGACTGATACCAAAATTAGTCCAAGGAAATCTAAACAAAAGAATTCAACTAGTTTGTAGAATCTCGGTAAAAATATTGCATTTAGAACAAGGTCCAAGCACATTACAGTATAACTAACAAGGGCATACCTTTGGCACAATGGTCGTCTCCAAATCAATACAGAAAACTATTGGTTTACTCATAAGTATTCTCTTCATACCATCTCGGGAAATCCCATGGTAGTACAGATACTTAACAAGAGGTTTCAATTTTTCCTCAATGCTACAGCCCATCAGTTGTGGCTTAAACGCTATTAATTTGCCAACCTCCTCAGTACCAATGCCAAATTCCTTTAAATAACTAACCTGGATAAACACAACCAGCATATCTGTTAATGTATATACAAATTGGCTATTGATTAAAAATACATCATACTGAAGCAAGACCTATGCACACAATTAGTAATTTCTTAAAATTACTTATGTTCCATGTTTCAATTGTTTTTAATGCTAGAATTGTCCACAACAAAAAATGGATGCAACAAGACTCCAAAATTATGAAAGAGCAAGGCAAAAGGGGCTCAGATACCTTTTCATTCATCTCTTCCAAAGTAAAGTAGCCAAGTACCCTTGGATAATCGAAGACCATTGTTCCAAAATCCTTCTCATTCATACCCATATCCAAGAAGAACCCCACACGGGCTCTCACTTCTTCCATGCTGTAAGACAACAACTGCGGACACCGGCCCACAACATAACCCATCCAATCCATCCTAACTCCATTGCTCTCCAAGTAATTAACGATTTCATCCAATTCTTCATTGCTCCGCTCCAAAATATTCCTTCCAGATTTTGTGAGCGCAACCCCAAGAAATTCCCCTTTTACATGAATCGACTTCAACCACTCAATTACCCGTCTTATCGACTCGATTTTTCCCCTGGACATGCAAATCAGCTTCCCAATTTTGGGATAGGACACTGAATTATGCTTCAACCACCTATCCACAATTCAGAAACCACAGTTAACATAATAATGAGCCCTTTAAACCCATCTTTTCACTTTGAATTGAAAATTACTAATCACCAAACTTTAAATCAAAACAAATATAACAACTTGGTATCAAATTTGATAGGCCACCGATTATCCCAAAATTTTAAACTATTAGAAAACGGTAAATTTAATCATTTAACCATCCCCTCACAAGTCAGTCCAAAATCTCCCTTAATAAATGGGGTCCAATTCATGGAATTTTTAACATTTTAAATGGGTGGTAGAGTGGAGAGAGTGTTTGGACTTGGAACCACCCACTCAGATACCATGATAAACTAGCAGTTGTTCAAAAGCTTAGCTTAAGACATTAGGAAATGATGAATTTAACCATTATTCTAACCAAATTTAAGCAACCGGGTTTCATTCAAATAAAAGGACTCAGTTACCAAATTTGATAAATTAAACATATTTACACCAAAACACCACAAATAACAGAGCCTAAACTACATTACACAACCAAAACAACAAAAGCGGTGATCAGTGACTAAATTTAGTTACTTTTAACATAATACTAAGAACATAAACTACAACACACAGAAAAAGCAGTACAACTAACATAACACCAAGCCCTTTAAGCCCATCTTTTTGCTTTGAACTACAACGAACTAGTCACCAAACTTCAAATTAAAACAAATATACCAACTTGGTATCAAACTTAAGCAACTGGGTTTCACTCAAAACGAAAAATCCCAGTTACCAAATTTGATAAATGAAACAAACTTACTCCAAAATTCCACAAATAACAGAACATAAACTACATTACACAACAAAAAACAGTGAACAGTGACTAAATTTAGCAAAACTTACCTGATGAGTGGCACAACACGGGAGTCATCAATGACAGTCTTGGCACGAAAATTGAAGGTGGATTCCGAGAAGTCAGGCAAGCGTTTCATAGCGGCGGCCTCGACCATAACATAATCAATGAAATCAGACAACCTGCGAGTTAAATTGGTGGCGTAAGTGATTCCAAACTTGCCTTTTCTTATCATGGATTCCTTGAAAATCTCTGCAGTGACTTTGCGTCGAATCTCGAGAGCTCGCATTATCAAGTCATGATCTTCTTCTTCTTGTTCTTCGTCACTGCCATTGGTATGGGTTTGGAAGAGAGTTTGCAAGGGAGGAAGGGAGGTGTGGACATCTGGGTCAGAGGGGGATTGGACGTAGATAGAGCCTGGGAACTGAGGGGTGCGTTTGGTGACGAGGGAGAGTTCGAGAAATTCTACTTTTTCTTTTTCGTCGAGAGGAGTAGGGGCAGGGGCAGCGTGGTCTTGGGGTTGAGGTTGTGGTTGTGGTTGTGGTTGAGAGAGGTGGCGAAGGAGGAGGGAGGTGGATTTGGAGTTGTGTGTGCGGCGGAGAGAGGAGGAGATGGCGGTGTTTGGGCGGTGGTGGAGGAGGAGAGCGTGGGAGTGCTGGTGGAGTGGACATGAAAGCATCTCTATTTTTTTTTGGATAAAGAGTGAAGTGGCAGTGTTGAGACTTTTGGGAGGGAGAAATGGATATATATATATATATATATTTTTTTTTTTTTTCTTTTTTCTTTTTTCTTTTTTCTTTTTAGAGAACGGAATTTTTTGGTTCTTTTTTCTCTTAAAAAAATGACAACTTAATTTTTTTTTTTTTTTTTTTTTTTGGAGAATCCGGATCTCACGGCCAAGTTTTATTTCAAGAAAAAATTACAATGCATATCTCGATACAAGAAGAGCTATATCATTAGGGATTAACTCAATCCAAACCTATAGCTCATTGCTTGACTTAGAACATCTAGCAAGAAAATGAGCAACCGAGTTGCCTAAATGCTTAACATGATTAAACTTACAAATCCGAAACTCAACAGTTAAGACAAGACTATCCTGTATAACATGACCATACTCTAGATGATGTACCTCTCTACCCAGCAGCGCCTTGATGATGTGCTCTGCATCCCTTTCAAAAATAGCATCGAAAATGCACAGCTCCTTAGCAAACAATAACGCCCTTCTACAGGCAAGAGCTTCCACCGTTCCGACTAATATTGGGAGTGGGACACGCTCAGCCAAAGATCCAATCACTCTACCATAGGAGTCATGAATGACAACCCCTAAACTCGTGAATTAATGTATTTTCAATGAATTGACAATTAAGTATTTGTACTCGAGCATTAAATTCAATAGATTTGAAAAACTTGTGATATAAATTCAGAAGTTTTCAAATTATATTTATATTCATTGTACTAGCGATTTATGAGGTTTTCATAACTAAAGAGTAGAATAGTCTATCAAAGGTGAGAGCCTTAAATATCATCCAACCTCCATTCAAAAAAATAAGAGAGAAAGTAAGATCGGTGAAAAAATAATTGACTTTTAAAATTTTAAATGACATAATATTAAATGCACATTTATTTATAAGTAATACATTTCTTACGTTTACATGAGATATATAATTGTAAATTTGTAATATATAACAAACTAATAGAATCCACTCCATTATAAGATTTTTATCATGAAGCCAAGGTGAGGGGTTTATTTTATTTTAATGTAGGCGATCCTAGATTTTATTCAACTATAAACAATAGAATCCTTGTTATATTCTTCTTCTTCTTCATTTTTATGGGAAAAAATGATAAATTCTTTTTTCAGCGTGCATAAGAGGAATTTGGGTCTATAAATGTTGGGAAACATTTAATAGTTTAACTTTAAAGTTATATAATATAAAATCATTTTTGAGCACAACAAGGTCCCATGGTCTAGTGGTCAGGACATTGGACTCTGAATCCAGTAACCCGAGTTCAAATCTCGGTGGGACCTCAAATTTAACAATTTTTTGGGTACTTTTCCTTTCTCCTTTTTCTTCCACCCCCCTCTCTTCTGGCTTATTTGACGAATTGCGTATGTCAAAAAATCATCATCCCTACTTAAAAATAAATAAAAAGTAAATCTATTAAATCAGCGTCTGTAAAACGTAAAAGTTCCATCTTTACTATCAGTGTCAGCATTAAGCCATTATATTAGTCCAAGATTGAAAATGTATCAAGCCTTATCTGTTTTTCTCTAATATTTTTTTATTCCCTGGAGGACTAAAAATTTGGATGACACTTTTATCTTGTAACTTCAAAAGAAAAGGTTGGATGACAATCTAGCAAAACCAAAAATGCAGAGTGAAACCTTAATTCAAGTTTCATAATCTGCACCCTCGAAAAAAAAAAAAAAAAAGTTTCATAATCTGCAGCCATTGACTGCCCTCAAACAAAATTATAGTAAAGAATAAGAACATTTCGATTAGAATAAGCGTTATGAAACTGAAGATGGGTATAATCTCTCTTTCCTTTTTTTTTTTTTTTTTTAATCCCTTGGTCCTTTCCTCTCTTCTTTTTTTTTTTTTTTTTTTCCAGAACCAAAATAAGAATATGATTTGAATGAAGCATCCTCAACAATTACAATTTACATTCCACAAGAGGACCAGAAACCAAAAAAAAAAAATCAATTACAGCTAAAAATTGTAGCTTGTATCTACCACGATGAACAAGCTGTCAAACAAATAAGAACCATATCCGTCTGTGGCACCCTCCGAACCCCCTCTGAAAATTCTCTGTATCCAGACCCAATCCACAAAATGAATTCACCATCCCGAAGACGATAACTTTCATGAAAATCTCAGTATCAGTCTCCCTTCAGGGGGTAGAGTACAAAAACAGATTGAAATCACAATTAGCTCCAAAACAAGAGGGGAGGGCACTGGATGGTACCAGAGAAGCAGGCACTCAAATGGGAAGCCTGCTGTATTATTGACAAAGAATCAAGAAGTCTCAAACTCTGTGCTGTGCTAGTCCTGATTTGATCTCACTATATCTTGAACATCAGATGGTTCCGGGACTATCTCCCTGGAATGCCGTCTGCGTGAGGATGAATGCTCCCCATTTTGGCCACTTCCTTGTGAACCTGTGGTTGCAGACTGTTTTAAACTGCTGCCTCCTTCAGCTTTATATGTGGAGGTTCCTGGAATACCAGAAGCATCAGATGTGCTATGACGCCAGCTACCAAACACACCAGCATTCCAAGACCCTCTAGAAGAAGTGGTTCTAAGCCTTCCAGAGCCAGAATTTTCTTCCCTGACTACCTTTAAAGGATTTTCCAAAGCCCTGAGGATGTATCTCATGAGGGGTCGCCTTGAAGGCTTTGGATTGAGGCAAGACAAGGCAACAATTGCCATGGCCCAAACTTCCTCCAATAGATCATCATCTATTATTAGAGATGGATCCACANTCGATTAGAATAAGCGTTATGAAACTGAAGATGGGTATAATCTCTCTTTCCTTTTTTTTTTTTTTTTTTAATCCCTTGGTCCTTTCCTCTCTTCTTTTTTTTTTTTTTTTTTTCCAGAACCAAAATAAGAATATGATTTGAATGAAGCATCCTCAACAATTACAATTTACATTCCACAAGAGGACCAGAAACCAAAAAAAAAAAATCAATTACAGCTAAAAATTGTAGCTTGTATCTACCACGATGAACAAGCTGTCAAACAAATAAGAACCATATCCGTCTGTGGCACCCTCCGAACCCCCTCTGAAAATTCTCTGTATCCAGACCCAATCCACAAAATGAATTCACCATCCCGAAGACGATAACTTTCATGAAAATCTCAGTATCAGTCTCCCTTCAGGGGGTAGAGTACAAAAACAGATTGAAATCACAATTAGCTCCAAAACAAGAGGGGAGGGCACTGGATGGTACCAGAGAAGCAGGCACTCAAATGGGAAGCCTGCTGTATTATTGACAAAGAATCAAGAAGTCTCAAACTCTGTGCTGTGCTAGTCCTGATTTGATCTCACTATATCTTGAACATCAGATGGTTCCGGGACTATCTCCCTGGAATGCCGTCTGCGTGAGGATGAATGCTCCCCATTTTGGCCACTTCCTTGTGAACCTGTGGTTGCAGACTGTTTTAAACTGCTGCCTCCTTCAGCTTTATATGTGGAGGTTCCTGGAATACCAGAAGCATCAGATGTGCTATGACGCCAGCTACCAAACACACCAGCATTCCAAGACCCTCTAGAAGAAGTGGTTCTAAGCCTTCCAGAGCCAGAATTTTCTTCCCTGACTACCTTTAAAGGATTTTCCAAAGCCCTGAGGATGTATCTCATGAGGGGTCGCCTTGAAGGCTTTGGATTGAGGCAAGACAAGGCAACAATTGCCATGGCCCAAACTTCCTCCAATAGATCCTCATCTATTATTAGAGATGGATCCACAATTTTTGTCACCAGTTCCTTGTCATACATACTGATGTAAGGTAGCATATTTTCAAACCATTCCTTAACTTGGGAGTCACTCGAGGCACTGATACCAATTTTACCAGTCACTAGCTCGAGTAACACTTTGCCAAAGCAGTACACATCATAGGAACACACTGATGTCAGTGAACCTGGCCATTCATGAAGATGTAGTTTCAGTAACGAAATACAGATTCAGAGATCACTATAAATTATATATTACAAAGCCCTCCAGCACATGTAAGTGATTTTAATCTTTTAACCGTTTCTATTTTCTTTTTCTTTTCTTTTTTTCCCCTGTACAGGTCAGGCAAACTATAGCATTCTTTTAAAACAAACTTTTAAAGAATCCATAAACTAAGACATTATCTAGTGCTGCTAGAAAATATAAAAAATTAGACTCATCTTGAATCAATTAGGAATCACAATCACTAAATTCAATTCAAAAAATCTAACAGCCTCAACCAGAGAAAGACAATCATAGACCACCAGCCTCTCGACATATTAACCACCAACCACCACTTCATCATGATACAGGTTTGCACTCTTTACTGAACATAAGCCCACTGAAAAAACTCATCAGTAAAGGCCATCCAAGTTCTTTACTCTAATGCTATGTCACAGCATGACTACAGATGAACTTAAAGGGGTTTTGAATAACCACAAGCATGGGCTCTTTAGAGACTGACACTAATCTTTTGAGTCAAGGAACAGGATTTATGCTATCAAGTATAAACTTGAAAGGTTGCTAAACAGCCATATGCAGGAGGAAAGGCTATACAAAGTTAAAAGATTGATGGGCATTAAGAGAAGCAAATGGCTATTTCCACCAATATCGATCAATAAACAAGAAAGAAACATATATGAAACAAAACTGATTTGGAAAATGAAACAAAATTTTACAATTAAATATGAACTTACCAGAAGTGCCTTGTTCGGATGACCTGCACAAAATAAAGAAAAATATTATGACAATGTCATGCAGGCATCATAAATACATAAGATCTTCATAAAAGATGAAGACAAGAGAGGGTAAAACTAAATAAAACCCCCACAGCTACAATAAATACTAGATAATTTATTTGGAGATTATTATTACATTCAAAAGTACAAGTATCACAACAATGTCTAGGCTTGCTCCAGGTTTAGCTTACACCAATTAGTTAGATGATGTATATATTTATGCCTTCACTTATGTTGCTATAGCAAAATGTAACATTTTCTTTTCATTAGTAAGCATGTCACAGCTTTTTGCAATAAACATTGTACATATTCCATTTCAAACATCAACTTTTCACCAAGTGAATAGGTGAAGAATATCATAAACGCATTATAAAGGCAGATAACAATCTTGAAAGAAAGATATGGATTTCGTATCAATTATCAACATATAGAACTATCAAAAAAATACTTACTGTGGCAACCGCAGCAACCTAGTAAATCTGCTTTGATGAGTATCCCCTTCTTGAGCACAGACCTCACTCAAGCTCCCTAGCCTCACTTCAAATTTATCATCAAGAAGTATACTGCTTGCTTGAACATCCCTTCAACAACGAGAAGAAAGCCATGTCACCATATGCACCCACAGGCACAAATTATCCTAACATAGAACTAGTGATAAATTTATCTAATGCACAGTTAAGACATCTAAATGAAGGAAAGAGAGATGCAATGATTCAATAAACTTCTTCACAATCTTTCTCTATCTCTCGAAGTAGTAAGAACGTTAACTCTTTCTCTAATGGTTGATGAAAGGATAGATTTGCAGTAAAACCACACATTAAAAAAATTCATCTAATTGGAAAATATGTATGCTTAAACAATCAAACAAGTATTGTGTTACATTTCCAAATTTTGCTCTATATGAAGTAACTTTCTCAAGGTTTCAACCTCTTTGGCTCAACAATGCATATCTCAAAGAGGAATTATCAAGTACTTCTGTTTTTCTTGACTATTTCAGTTACAGCCAAACATCATACTTAACTCATTAGTTGTGTAATTAACCGAGCGTTCAACTTGGTACGGCAAGATTGCAAGATAACAAGAGGCCTGAGTTTGAAAGCTTAGGTGTCTAGTAGAGAAGATATACAGGTAAAATGAACAGCTTTATACTTTCCCATCTTATTTGTGTTTGTGTCCCATAATTTCTTAAGAAATTATATTGTTAGAAGGAGAAATTACTTTCCTTTATTTCTTTTTCTTTCAATTATATTATAGTTCTCAAAATTGTTTCATAAACTGTCTAAGCAGTAAAGTTAATACTTGCAATATCTGACTTCCTCTCTCAAGAATATTATAGTTACCTCTTACAAGCTCCGAGAGAGTTATGTTATACAAATTTTGATAAATAACTCATTATGTAATTAGAACAATAACTAATAAAACCCACTTATTTCTGTTTAATATATCAACCCAATATATATGTTTCTATTTCGCAGCCACTCTTGTTTGACCAAGTTTTAACTTCCACTGACACCCATAACAGCATCTTGAGCCATGTAATAAGCTATCTTTGTGCAGCAACTATATGACGGTTTAACCCTGTTAAATGTTTCAACAGTATATACCGACTCTAGTGCAGACTGCTTGTCAACTATTACTCTCAAAGTTTCTTAAAAATACTAATTTCTCAAGAAGTCATAGGCAAGCCATAATACCACCTTTTATTTTTTCATGTTGGGTATACATTCATTAATAACATGCCACTTGATTCAGTGCATTAGCAATATTAAAGTATTAGTTACACAATCAAAGGGTGGGAGTGGTCTTAGATTGTGAAGATCCAACACTTCACCAAAAACACCGACTCACATCAATGACAGAAATTTAAAATAAATTGACCATATGGAGAAACATAAAAGAATAACAGAAGGGAAACATTACAAAAACCACGTCTAGAAATACCTGTGCACAAGTGGAGGAGTACATTCATGATGCAGATAACATAGACCCTCCGCAGCTCCAGTTGCAATTTTCAGTCTTGTTATCCAATCCAATGACTGCAAACCATCTTCCTCTGAATCTGTTTTCCGATACAAGGAATTTGACAAGTCTCCATTTGGCATATATTTGTAAACCAGGAACTTCTCGTGCTCATTCTCTAGGCAGTATCCCAAAAAGGGGACCAACCTTGTATGTGAAGCCTTACTAAAGAAATCCAATTCCGAAATGTATGTTTCACTTTTAGTTGCTGCGCGCAAATCAATCCTTTTGATAACCACAGGGACCCCATTCTCCAATAAACCACGGAAAAGATCCCCTGAGTGGCCATATTTGATGAGGTTCGCATCGCTAAACTCACCTGTGGCTTGAAGCAGTTGCTGATATGTAAATGCATCTCCTAGACTGGAAAAGTTAATCACTACTCCAGGAGTTGGTGCACCACCCTCTGCAGGAACTGGCCCCACGTCAACCCCCTTTTGATTTCTAGCACCCCTCTTGCAGGTGCATACTAGCAACACTACCAACCCCGCCACCAAAAGCAACAAACCAAGTCCCCAAAAACTGCAGCTAATATAATTGTCTTTCCATTGCTCTTCCTAGAACTTCCTGCTGCAGGAGGAGGTTGAACGGAATTTGGAAGTCCAAAATTATCAAAAGTCAGACCCCTCTCTGCATAGAATGATGAGCATTCAGCTGAAGTCCTTTGACTCGGCACGTTTTGGAGGCAATTTCTGTCAAGAGACGCATTACTACGCGCATAGTCTGGAACAGAACCTTCAAAGTAGTTTCCAGAAAGATCAATGACACTGAATCTTCTCAGTATAGCCGTGAGATTTCCATAGAGCATATTTTGAGAAATGTTGAGTACTACGCCAGTGGCATTGACATTCGAGCTAGAATTGGGCAGCAAACCAGTGAAATTATTGCCAGAGACGTCAAGTAAACGCAAATTAGACATTGACCACAACACATCAGGGAGAGTACCATTAAAACCACTATGTCTCAGAACTATGGACTCCAACCGCGTCAGATTAGCAAACAAGCTATCCGGCAACAACCCACCAAGCAAATTATTCCCAATTATAATGTTCTTTAAACTCCTCAAACCACTCAAATCTTCAGGCACCGATCCAGTCAAATTATTGAAACTGAGATCCAAGTCAACCAAGCTACTAAGGTTCCCTAACTGACGAGGTATCGAAGATGATAAACCATTGCTGGAAAGATTCAAATACTGAAGCTTCACTAAGGTCCCAATGCCAGAGGGAATCGACCCGGATAAGTTATTCACAGACAAATCAAGAACTGAAAGATTTCTGAGTGAGGCAAATGAACTGGGAATCGATGAAGTAAACGAATTCCTTGAAAGATCAAGAACTGAAAGGCCTAGCAATTGTCCTAAACTAACAGGAATTTGGCCAGTGAGGTTATTATGAGACAAGTACAGAGTAGTTAAATTGGTCAAATTTCCAAGACTTGAAGGGATAGCTCCAATGACAGAACAAGAACTAAGATCAAGCACTTGGAGAGCAGCCATTTGAAACCCGAACCAGTTGGGAATCGGGCCCGGAAGCAAGAAATTGGAAGCATTGAACCATGACAAAAGGGTCAAATTGGCCAAGGCATTGACTGCGAATTGAGGGTTTTGCCTGCCAATTCGGGTTCTTTGAAACCCAGAAATGTTTAGCCCAATGACCCTACCATTCTGGCATGTCACACCATTCCATATAAAGCAAGGATTGGCCTTTCTAGGCCAGTCCTTGCTTCTCAACCCTAAGGACGATCTGAGTTCAAGTAGAGCAACTCTCTCAGCTCCTGAACTCGGTGTCTGTGACTGTTCTAATGTAGACTCCAACACGGACAAAAACAACAACAATAACAACCAAAAAGATACTATGTTTCGCTGATCCACCATGGCTTATGAACACTGACCCAGTAAAGATCCAAACATGCCCATCTTTTCTCTTTCTTTCACATATGTATGTATAACCAGGTGTACATGTATCTTTGACTATTACAAGAACCAAAATCAGAGATACCCAATACATCAATATGCATTTTTTATCTCTCTCTCTCTCTCAAAAAGAGAGCAAAAAAATGTAAAGAGAGGAAAAGAACAAAACAAAACTCTTACCTCAAAGTTTGGTTCTTTGAAAAAAAGAAAAGAAAAAAAGAATAACAAACAGAACTGTTTGTGAATGGTGACAAATCTGTATCACTTTCTTCTTCTTTTTTCTTTTCCTTCCCTTTGCTTTCTTGTTTCTCTGTCTCTGTCTCTCTCTCTCTCTGTCTCTTTCTTTCTTTCTCTCTCCACCTACTTCTCTATGAATCCTTCAGTTTCTTTCTGTTGACAAAAAGAGAGAGGGAGAGAGACTGAGGGTTTAGAAATATTAAATTTTAAATAATAAAAAAAATTGGGCAAGTTAAAAATTTTACTATTTTTGTTAAACTAAATAAGAATCATAATAATTTTAGAGAGAGAAACTGAAAAATAAATAAATCTTTTAAAGCCTGAACTGTCACACTCTCATTTTGCTGCTGTAGTAAAAAGTTTTCTTTTTCTTTTTTTAGTTAAAAGAGCGGCTTATTATTGTTAATATTTTTTTAATGACTTTTATAAAAGGTAGATTATGATTGTGGTATGAGCTTGCAAAAGGATTTTAAAAAAATGGCACGAGCCAAGGCTGGACCAATGGCTCGCTCGTTGGTCCTAGTTTAAGTGTCTGACACGGAACAAGCAAAGGGTTTGACCTCCAATAATCCAGCTTAGTCCAGCTAAGCTCAAATCCTAAACTAGTACAAAGCACCAATCAGCTTATTTTATATATATATATACATATATAGTATTGTATCTAACTCTCTCTATATATAAATAGATATATATAGATACAAGAATCATATATAATTATTATATATGTGAAGTGTCTAAGATTTGAATGGAAAGTGATTTAATTTAAGAGATATTATAGTACAACAAATTATTCCATAACTTTTTTTATACAACTTTAACTTAACAGACTATAAATGATTAATAAACTTATTATTTTTTCTTCACGTATTACTCTTTGTCACGTTGTAGTTGTATGACAAAAAATTGTAAAAAATTATACGGTTTAGACTTTTTCTTAATTTAATTATAAGGTGGTTGTATTTTGTGGTATTTTGTTTTTTTCTCCATTTTGGGTTTATGTGGGAAGTGAAGGAAGTTAGGAATGAATTCATGTCTTTCAACAGTTTAAGAAGGTTACCTAAGAGACCCTTTTAGGGCTTTAGACTTCTAGGCTGGATGGTAATGGAAATCTATGATCCCAATGCTATGAAAGGGATTTTACGATTTCTGAAACTCTTGGGAGTTGAGAGAGTGTGTAAGTGTTAGCTACTCGCCACACCTTTATTCCCACTTGATTTTTTTTTTTCCTTTTAAAGTATAAAACTAAAAATTTATGATTTTGTTTTGATTAGTTGATGTATAGTCTTAATTTGGATAAAGTTGTTTACTAATCACCTCTATTAGTATGAGAATTTTGTACATTAGGTATGGCCATTTTTATTTTCAGTTTTTATTTTCCTTTTTTATAGATAATACAAAATTTCATCAAACATAAAAACAAAAAGGAAGACTTATTATCATAAGCATAAGACCTATTCGCAAAAACAGACTTAGTAAGGAAATGAGCAACAATATCTACATCTCTCTTTTTCTTTAACTCAACTAAAATGGACATATCAAGATAATGCCTAAGCTCTATAACATTGTTTCATGTTGTTCAAATCAGTTAAATAACAAGTCTATTGATTAGTATTACTAAAAATAATGTAAATGATAGATTCATGTGAAAACGATAATATTGTTTCAATCTTAACTTACTACTACATCAATATTTGTAAAAGAAAAAAATTATAAAAAAGAAAAAATTATAAAAACTTTTGCATCCAAAGTGTTACACTTTTCACATTAGTATAATAATATAAATAAAAGAAAATTCTAATAAATTCAACTTAACTTGATGAAAAAATTAGAAACAAATTATTTAGATTTTTATTTTTTAGACCGGTAAAAAAAAGTAAACGGCAATAAAAGAACTAACTCAAATCTTATTTTACCATCTTTGCAAGAGTATTCAAGTGGTAGATTCATTATTCTGAGGCACAATATAAATTTAGAATTTTCATATACAATCCATTGCACTATTGGTCCATAAGGTTTAAAGGAAGTCTTATGAACAAATAGTGAAATAATATGACTAGATTAAGACACTACTATTTTATATATCAAATGACGGGGTAATTACTATTTTTTTCTACAGTATTCCTTTCATGATATTTACTATTGTGTTCTTCAAACTACATGGTATAAAATGTATCTATACTATATATAAGAGAATTCATTTCTTTCAATTGGACTTTTATATGGTTCAAAAATACCTTCATTAATAAAGGACAACTTTATTTAGAAACAGAGTCATAAATGTCAAATAAAAATTTTCATTTTGAATTCAAAAAGAGAATTCCTAAAATTTAGGATTTTTTTCCCTTCACTTTCAAAAAAAAAAATAATTACAATTACTGCTTCTCTCTAAAATCTATCCCTTTTCTTTTTCTATTTGAAATATATATATATATATATATATCTAAATTATAATATATGCAAATTATTAATCTTTACCTAAAAAAATAGAAGGGCCTATGAGCACGTGCTCAAAGGCGAGTAACTATACATGTGTGAAGGGATGAAGCAAAATAATAGTGTTGAAGAAGGCCTTTGCGTGTGAGACAAAGCCAAATATTTGTCAAGGTTAGTAGTTTCATTGGCCCATGGGTTTGCCAGAATATTGACCATGGTAAAGGGTGAATTTTTTTTTTAAAGAGAAAATCATAAAATGCCAAGGGGATTGTTAAGATATTATTATTTACAAGTAGACTCACAAGCTTAATAATGGGTTACAAGTACCGCTTGCATATCTGAATTTATGAATATATAATTAAGGATGACAATTTTTTCCCGCCTCACTTAACCCACTCCTCTCTGCTTCGCCCGCGCAGGCTTTTCCCACCCTGCATAGGTGGTGGGGTAAGGATGGAGCAAGATTTTAGCCCTGCACCGCTAGGTGGGCTAAGAATGGGTTTAGACTTTTTAAACCCACCTCACCCCGCATTGCTAAGGGTTATAATTGTAAATTTTTCACACCCTAAAACCCTAATATTTAAACAAACATATCAATATTAGCTTATTTTATTATACCCAATGTGATTCTCTGCCTTTATTTTGTTATGTGTTATACTATGAGTTTTTTTTTTTTTTTAAATGATTGTCTTGTGAAACACTTGGATATATTTAAAAATTGATTTGATAAGATAAATTTAGTTGTAATTTCAAATATATTTTTATTAATGAAATAGGTTTCATTAAAAAAATTGTATTAATTGTAGGGCAAATTAACAAAAAGTAGATAACTATCATTACCAATAATCACTCATCACATCAGCAGTTTGTAAAAAAATTTGTAAAAAAGTTTGTATTTCTATCATTACTCAAAAAATTAATAGTATTATCTTTTTAATAGAAGATAACTATTCTCCACAATGCATTAATTTTTTAGATCTTTTTTCCCATCTAAATTCAGTGCAAAAGCCCATTAAATAAGTTTTTTTTTTTTAACAAGTTGATAGTACAATGTGGGGTAAAAGGGATTAAATTATGTATTTTCTAACTTGAATATTCATGAAATATCAGTTAAGCTACGTTCTTGGATTTTACGTCGAAGTATTATTACACATCGGGTTCACCAGTACGAAAAAACTCAAAAAGTTATAATTCACCAAATAAATTGAATAATTCACCTTAAATCATATACTATACGTATGTATTCATTGATTAAGGTTATCTTCTTCTTTTTTGAACATTGATTAAAGTTATCAGGTTGTACTTGTGTACAGATGAAATTTATGCAGGTTGTAGTAACTTTTAAGCTATTTTTTAGTGATCACGACCAGCTTTTTCTTTTCTTCTATCCGGAAAAGTGGTTTTTTTATAATATTTTTAACAAAAATTGCAATTATTAATTTAGTATTTGTATTGCAGTGCATTTTACTTTTCTCTTATTCTCAATACACAATTTTGAAAGTGCAAGAAATGCTCAACTGTGCTTAATTTTGGCATGTAGAGAAGGTTTCTATGCAGACAAGAAAAACAGCGTAAAAGAACCAGAAACATAGCCACATAGGCCACCAACTACTACCAAACAACCATGTTTTTACACCCCGACGCTAAAATTCAAAGTTGTCTACATTTGCTCACCTACGGCATTCAAAGTATTTCAAACTTATCCCTGGCGGCTCTACTTGTAGGTGAGGGTGGTCCTCGCTTGTCGACAAAAAAAATTTATACACATACAAATTTTTTTTTATATAAATAATTATTTTAAACTAATATGGTATGTGACTACTCTGACTTGAAAAAAATGTATATATATATATATACACTTTAAGAAAATATATTATATACTAAATTAACCTATTTTGACCTCTTAATAAAAATGTTGAACACCATTACTTGAGAATCATAAGAATTTGAGTTTAACAAATATGAAAATAATACTACATCCACAACATTTTCACAATCATTTCACAATAAATCTTATGTGGTAAGTTGTTACTAATTTTAATTCGAGTTCAATAATGACTTGTTTTACCTACTAATAACAGGCTAACAAGTTGTTGTATAAGATTTGTTATGAAATTATTGTAGTCACTTTATTATTCTCATATCAGCATTTTTAATTTGCACTTTATCTTTTATTAGTCTTTTTTTTTTTTCTTATTCTTTTTGTTAGTACAAAAAAATTGTAATATTTATTGTATTTAAGTTTTTTTTTTTTTTTGTGACGTTAATATATTCAAATTGTCTCTTTATTAAATTTTGTATAATTTAAGTTTCTTAATGATCACCCTAAAAAAAATTTTATAGAACCGCCACTAAAACTTATAAACATGAATTTCATGCGTGCAAGTTTTTTGCTCCATAAAAAAATATACGTCATTCTTGCATTTTATATACATTAAATATAATAATTTAACCGTCAAAAGTTCTATAGTTGAATGGGTTTATCCAAAAAGATAACCTAAATTCGAATCCTCCTCCACCACAATATGATAAGTTAACCAATTTTTCTTTTCGAGATAAAAAGTTGTTGATTATGATTTATACTACCCACCGAAAAAAATATTATGAAGCTCCTGATTGACAAAATTTTCCTTTTAAGTTAGTTTAGAGAAATTTTCTTCATCAACGATAAATAAAACCCTTAATTGGCAATTAATAAAACCATTTACATGAATTATTTTATGGATAACGTTTGGCTCTAAACATTTGAGTAATGCTAGAGAAACAAAACTTTTTATAAAAAATTTTTAAAGCTGCTAATGTGATAAGTAGTTATTGGCTAGGATGCACGGACACAGTTACGAGTACAGGACCACAGGTACGATACGGTGCCACAAGCAATTTTTGAAAAGTTATAATATGATACGATAAATTGGACACCATTATGACATAGGTATGACACGTGTACAGCACTCCAAAAGAAGTGTTCGTGCATCCTAAGTTATTGGTAAATGAAAAAATGATGTTAATAATGTACCTAAATGAAAACCAATAAAAAACTGACAACATCAACAATTTGTAAAAATATTGCAAAATAGTTTGTGCCTGTAGTATTACTCTTAAACATTTTGGAACTATCTTTTCCAACTTATTAAGTAACTATTAATTATATTATTCATATATATTCTATAAACAAGTCACATGACTTTATAAAAAAAGTCATATGACTAAATATAGTAAAACTACATTTTTTGTTGTTGAGAAAACAACAAAAACTACACAGATGATTTTTTTAGTTGTCATATAATTTGTTAAAGTAAGATAGCTCAAAACATATTTAAAACCATTTTTTTTTTCCTTACTTCAATAAGTTATATTAAAAGTGAATGATTTTATTAATTAGATCAAGACTTAGATACAGTACTTAAGTATTATTCCTTATGTTCCTCTCTTAAAATTCTGTCATGTGAATTTTTTCTCATAAGATGAAAGTATAATTTTTAGTTAAATAGTCATATGACTGAATTCTAAAAGAAGAATCTAAACCTAAGATACTCTGTATTTAAATTTTGTCCTATTAATCAATAACCACAGTTGTAGATTTAATGAATTTTTCTTAAACTTTTTTTTTCAAAAAATAAAATAAAAAAGACACTATCATGCATTTATACTTCCACCTGTCTCTTATCTGAAAATTTTCACTATCAAAATACTGACAGTTAAGATCCTCAATATCAGTGAGGTTTCTCTTCAATCAATTTTAAGAGTAACATGCAAGCATGGTTCACTTACCCAAAAAAATGAAGCACGGTTGTTTGTCAAATTTTGCTTACAATTACATGCAGACAAAAAAGGACTTATTAGCAAAAATAAAAGAACTCATCTATGTATTTCTTTTTTTCTAGATAAGGACTAAGGAGAAGGAGCTTTTATATATTTCCACGCATGAGTCATGGTCATGGAAGAATAAGTTTTTCTTTAATATGCCATTACCAGTCTATGAGTATGATGCATTAAGTTAATAAAATGTTTCTCTAAAAAAAAAAGTTAATAAAATTACTTAAGTATCTTCTTTGTTGCAAATAATTTTAGAAGTATGGACTTTTTTTCCCTCCCAAAATTTCCAACATACATACATGTCTACAATGTGAAAGAAAACATAAAATTTACTTCGACAATTCTTTTAATTTTAGGCATGTTTTTAAAAGATTTTTATATTTATTATTTATCTTAAAACTTAAAATAAACATAAAATGCATTATATAAATAAATGAAATATGCATAATGTAAGATATATATCTTAGATGATAAATACAAATTTTGCAACATGAGACTTATAAAAAGATGTGTTTTCAATTACAAAAAAGTAATTCAAATATTCATCTGTTAGGGTATTGAAGTCCACTAATTATATTCATTGTCATATCGTTTTGTATATATTTTGCAGTAACATTTTCAGTAACTTTAACACTTCTCATATCTTAATTTATTTATCTTATCCTATTTAAAGTCCATACCCATGTTCATGCTTCCTACCACATAATTACAACGGACAAAATTGGGAAATGCCCCATTTGGGTAAAAATAGCAGCATAATGCCCTTTTCTCCAAACTATATAGGGAAATGCCCCTCTTTTGTAACTCGATTTTCTCAAAATCGAGTTATAAAAAAAAAAAACAAATCTGGAGCCCTATAGTGGCGTTTTTAAGGACCTATAGTGACATTTTCAGGATCTATAGTGACATTTTGTAACTCGATTTCCATAAAATTGAGTTATAGGCAATTTTTTTAATTTTTTTTACCTATAACTCGATTTCTTATAAATCAAGTTAAAAAACGCCACTATAGGTCCTAAAAACGTCACTATAGGCTCCTAAAAAACGCCGCTATAGGGCCTAACTCGATTTTGAGAAAATCGAGTTACAAAAGAGGGGCATTTCCTTATATAGTTTGGAGAAAATGGCATTATGCTGCTATTTTTACCCAAACGGGACATTTCCCAATTTTGTCCTAATTACAACTACTAGCGACGAAGTATCTTCTATCAAGGAATGCATCTTTCTTAGCAAATTAATATTAATAAATTTAGAGGCACAAGAAAACTTCACAGCTACTAAGGTAGCAAGTAGTTATTGGTAGGTAATAAATGTAATTATATTAGTGATAAACTTAAATAAGAATATGTAAAAGCCTGACAACTCATTTAGTGTGAAAATTTTTGTAAAAATTATTTAGTCTATACCATCACTCAACTAATATATAGAGCTATAGGTCAAACACAAGAAAACATAACTTTCTCTCGATTAATGTGGTCCTGGTTCACCTGTTTTTAAAGAAATTATATCAAAATTCGAAATTGTTGGCACAGGTAGAAACTTGAAGTTGAGAGTTGAAATATTTTATATAACCGCATCCATGATTGTTGCGACCTTCAAATTAAGATGTAAGGTTTCAAGAATCTTATCGGAAATAAACTCAAATTGATTTATAATTCAAAATAATATTGGATTAGTTCGGGTAATTAGGATTAGTAAAAAAAAAAATTAGGATTAGTCAAGAATATTCTTCACCCTACCATTTTCCCTGCCTCAATTCCATTGAAAATTGAAATACTTGATAAATGTTTTGGTAAATTTAAAAACTCTTACAAATTTTGGAGAAGTTAGGAATTTTTTTTTAGATATAATTAGATTTATACTTAAAATATCTGCTTAATAATAATAATTTTTTAATTATTATCTCAATAGATTCAAGACACCAAATTTTTTTTTTTGGGTAGTTAGAAATCTAGAATTTGATCCAAATAATCATTTATTTGATAACACTCGTATCAAACTGAAAAAAAAAAAAAAAAAAAAAAAAAAAAAAAAAAAAAACAAACAAAATTGTTGTTAGCCACGATGATAATCTCATCAAGGCTCTGTTGATATATGTTATATTATTAATTACTGTCATTTTGATTAACTGCATATCAAAAATCTCATTTTTACTTAGAATATATATATATAAATTATGCTCTACTCGACAATTTGATTTTTATTTTCAGTTTAAGAGAGAGAGAGAGAGAATACTAGATAGTGGAGAGTCAAGTACACTTAGTGGTCAACACCACCGTTGTCTGTCTGGATCAGTGGATCTCTCTCTTCACGTCGAAGGTCCCGACAAGGCAACAACAATAATAAATGACAGCAACCACACTCATAAAAGACACAATCAACTGTACAAGAAATGAAGTTAGCATTACTGTTGTCAGCTTCTGTTTTTTTTTTTTCTTTTTCCAAACAATTGAGAAAGTGATAATGTGATATATAATGATTATAATCTTTGATTTAGTTTGCGAATGTAAGTAAGCAACTAAGCAAATACTATTATACTTCCTTAAAATAGAACTTTTAGTATTTAGAAGAAAATAAGGAAAAAAGAAGAAGTTATTGTGAGTGTTAGCAAAATATCAACTCATAAAATATCCTTAAAGTGGAATAAAATTTGAAAATTCCAAGAATTGACTCAATAATTCTTAAGATTTCACGAGAAACCTCTAACTTATATTTAAAAACTCCACATACTTAAGAGAATAATCAGATCCATGTGAAATTATTTTTTATAATAATTTAATATGTATAGAATGAAAAGACTACATGCAAGAAAAATAATTAAATACTTGAATTCGACAAGATTTGAATACTCTCCTTTCTATTTATTTTATAAAATATAATAAAATTTTGAAAAAACTACTACAAGCGAAAGCAATAAGAAATAGTTATTCTATTTTTTAATAAATATTAGCTAGTCAATAAAATTAAATATGGGTCAACTGTGATGCAAAAATAAATAAATAATTTTTAGTCCCTAAACATCACATGAACTATATATCAGATAATTTAACCTGCCCTCAAAAAAAAAAATTAAAATTTTAACTTATTGTGATTTGTGAACATTATTTTATATTCTCATAATAATAATAATTTATTTATTTTTATGTAATTAGAAATATAAAAAGTTTGTCAACTATTAAGAAAAGTTAAGCATCTTTTAATAGCTTTGAATGGTGATGTGAAATGTGGTTTTTAACGCATTGCATTATTACATATGGATGTGGACCGAGTCTAGCTTGTTTACTTTTGTCTTAATTATTGAGTTAGTCAACTGCCACTACCACTTGCTTCATCTTTTTCTTTTCTACTTGTCGGCTGCCACGTCATCATCTAAATTGCACGCCCCACCTTCAAACTTTTTTTTTTCCTTTTGTTTTCTGCTTCTGCGAAATTTTTTCCACTTTTGGAAATCGTAAGAGCATTAGCATGAAATTTCAATTCTACTACATTTTACCATTTAAAAAGTCACTTTATTATTATACTATACTATTTTATAATATTTCTGGCATTCTAAACTTTTATTTTTCTATTCTACTAATTAAAATAATATATCTACATAATAAAATAATATATCTCCCAATTACCATAATTTATTCTTTCTTTCTCATTCTTTTTGTTCAACAACCACAAATTTTACAAAAAACACCATCACCACATGCCCACCACTGCCCACCACCGCTACACAACACACACCTAACACCACCACCAACCTATAATCTACCATCAACACCCAAAAAAAATAAAATAAAATAAAATAAAAAAACCCCAGACCATCAAACACCAAACACCGATCACATAAACACCACAGCCCAATGCCGATCATCCAAACACCACACTGATCACCCAAAAAAAAAAAAAACCACTGGCAGAAATCCACAGCCCAACGCCAATCACCCAAACACCGATCACCCACACCGATTCGAACCCACGCAACCCACAGCCCAACGCCGATCTCTACACCACACCCAAACCCACACCAATCCAAACCCACGCAACCCACGAAAAACCCAAACAAAACCTATGGCAAACCCACAGCCCAATGCCAATCTCCACACAACACCCAAACACTGATCTCTGTGCCAAACCCAAACGTCGATCTCTACTCCACCACACTTATCTGGAGTTTTGGTGGCTATGGAGTTTTGAGTTTTGGTGGCTATGGAGTTTTGAGTCTAAAGAGAGGGAGTGAGTGAGGACTGAAAGGAGAGAGAATCAAAGATTGAGAGTCGGATAGAGAAAGAGACATAATAAAATATTAGTTTTTTGTGTTTAGAATTGTGCTATAGTGCAATTTTAAAAGTAAAATTGCACTGTATCAGTATTACAAAAAAATTTGCAATACTTGGGTTTACAATTCTTTGATGTAGAGCACTTTGGGGCTACAAATGTCAAATTCTCCTTACATTTGGCATTTGCATTCTCCAATGCTAATGCTCTAACAGGGTTCATTTGAAATTGCATAAGAATTTCGTTTTTTCTTTTTGCCTTTTCTGGCATTTCTTCTAGAAAGTCTAGGTATGCACATTTTATGTTGTAATTTTTGGTATTTTTTTACTTAAAGAATATATTTTTATGAATTATATAACTAAAATGCCTCGTTAGCAAGATAATTAGTTTTGGGGTGAGGCTTAGGTCCAATGCACTGATATGTATTCAAAAGTGGACATGTGTTATAATCTTAACGGGTTCAGTGCAACTGGACACTGGACTCAAACCTCACCCTTAGTTTTGTTACTTTTTTGGGAATTCAAATATACTAAAATTGAGTTCAAAGTAATACTTGATTTCACCAAAAACCTTGTAAATTGAGTTCCGGCAAAATTGAGTTCTAAAATAAACTATATAACTAAATAACTTTTGAACGGGACCTTTTAGTAACATAACTCGCAAAAATCAAATTTCTAGCAAAATTGCGATCACGATGTGGTTGGTTATAACTTATAAGAGATAAATATATATATATATTTATGTGAAAGTAATTGTCCTTCACTTTAACAAATTGTGACATATATATGTTAACAGTATGATCATAAAATAATTGTTTTGTTTGACAAAAATGTTGTAACTCAATTCGTTAGCACCGTTTGGTATTTCTAACCTAGACAATCATGGTTCAAATTTTCCTCTATTATTGTAACTAGTGTATAACTATGTGCATATACATGAGTACATTTAAAAACAATCGCAATTACATACACACACACTAGTTTCTAAGCACGCGCATTGCGTGTGCTTAGATGCTCTTCTATATATATATATATATATATATATATATATATATATATATTTTGTACAAGTTAATAGTTTGCATCTATTATAATTTAGAAATATTTTTTTTCCTCAAACAAATAAAAAAGATAAATTTTAGAGATAAAAATTAACTGTAATTTCTTTTTTGAACATGTGTTTGAAAATGGTGTAGTGATATAGAGAAAAGTTTGGGTAGGAAAAATACGAAGAATGTGAGAAGAAATAAGGCTAAATTTTAAGAGTTTTCTTAGTTTTTTATTTTTTATTTTTTAAATTGGGGTGTTTTACTTTTATTGGATGAAAAATGAATAAAAAATGTTAAATTTTAAGGAATAAAAAGATAAACTTGAAAGGAAAAAAAATTCTAAATTTTAGGAGTTCACCTTTTGAATTCAGAATTAAATTTATTATTTGAAATTTGTGATTTTATTTTTAGGCGAAACTACACTATTGGTCCCTGAAGTTTGCCCTGTGTGTGCAATTGGTCCCTTAAGTTTTGAATGAGTACAATTAGTCCCTTAAGTTTTAAAACTGAGTTGTATTGGTTCTTTTACTAGCTACTATTAACGGTGTTACTTATGTGGCTAACAGAACAATGACTTGACATTTTTTTAATGATGTGGCATGTTTTTAATTAAAAAAATTAAAAAAAAAAAAAAGGTTCCGCGTTAGATGAAATTAAAATCCAACCTCCTCCAACTCCTCAATCCAAAGCCACATCGACAGCCATGGAAGCCGACCAAAGTACCACCACGAGCACCAGCACAAGCACAAGCAGCAGCAGCTCTTGCCCACCCATGAATCTCTTGTTCGTGGAAATGAGTGTGGGCTACGATCAACATGGGTACGTACTCCATGCCCATTTGGCCTTTTCTCTATTACTCTGCTAGTTTTTGATGAAGAACACCCATTTGTCAGATTTTAATATTGAATCGTAGGATGGGTGAGTTTTTATTTGGAAAAATAATTATCAAGATGAATTTTGTGATGCCCTTTTGACTCTTTCTCAATTACTATCCCAGTTATTGATGAAAACCCAGTTGCCAAATTTTCATATTGAATGGTAGGATTGGTGTATTTTTATGAAAAAACAGAGAGTTCTGTTAGCCATGAACACCCAGTTGGTTTTAAATATCAACTTTTAAAAAAAAAAAATTTATGGAAAAATAAATATCGGATTTGTTTTTAATCGGGTCAATATGATTTCAATTTCATCTCACGTGGAAACTGTTTTTTTTTTTTTTAATTAAAAACATGCCACATGTTAAAAAAATGCCACATCGTTAAAAAAATGCCAAGTCATTGTTCCGTTAGCCACATAAGTAACACCGTTAACAGCAGTTAGTAAAATGACCAATACAACTCAGTTTTAAAACTTAAGGGATTAATTGTACTCGCTTCAAACTTAAGGGACTAATTGCGCCCCTTAGAGCCCCGCGAAGCCCTGTCCCACCCTGTAAAACTCAACTTTTTATTAATTTTTCCTACAGCTAGTACAATTTTTTTAATGAAACCTATTTCATTAATAAAAATATACTTGAAATTATAATTAACTTCATCCCATCAAATCAAATCAATTTTTAGAAAAAATTGAATAATATATCCAAGTGTTTAACAATACAATAATTAAAAAAAATGTATAGTATAACACATAGCAAAATAAAGATAAAGAACCACATTAGGTAGAATAAATTCAATAAAATAAGTTAATGCTGATATGTTTGTTTAAATAGTAGGGTTTTAGGGTATAAAAAAATTTACAATTATAACCCTTAGCAATGCGAGGCGGGGCGGGGACAGGGAGGGGAGGGGCGGGGCGGGGCGGGAAGGGTCTAAAAATTCTAAACTCATTCTTGCCCCGTGATGTAGGGTTAAAATCTTGGCCCATCCTTGCTCCATCACCTTTGTGGGGCAGGGAAAGCTCACACGAAGCGAAGCGAGAAGGGGCAGGTTAAGCGGGGCGGGAAAAAATTGCATCCCTAATTTAGACTCTTTGGTTTTTGCATCTAATAATTCACTTGCCACAAAAATTAAAAAATTAAATAGGACACATGACACAAAATTGAACTTCAATTTAAAATCTAATTAAATTCAAACTTTTTAATTTTTGCACATAATAATTTACTTGACAAATTTAAAAATTAGATCAAACATGTTAGACTTTAATGTAGAATTTAATTGAATTTTCTTTTATATATATATATATATAGTTTTTGTTTTTGTTTTTGATTTTTAATAGAGAATAACCATTTTTATGAAGAAGTCAAATGCAAATTCTGATATGCTCGTTTTAATGCTATTTAATGCTATAATTTATTACAGTACGTCCTTTCATCGTGCTGTTCCCAAAGAAAGACATAAATTTAGCATCGTATTCAATCACTTGCCAAACTTTTTCTTTCATTTTGAAGGATTCCACAATTTTTATCTTTTTCCTTTCTAACATTAGAGCCAGACGTGTTCGCATGCTTTGCTACTCTTTCCCATCTTCTTCTTCTTCTTTTTTTTTTTTTTTTTTTTTTTTTCAACTTTTTAACGTCACTTGAAAGGAAATGTGAAAGTGTGTTATCCTTTTCCATGATTTAACAAATCGAGCTGGATAAAAAATAAACAAAGGGAATGATTCCCAATTCTTTGATTCTAATACATGATTTTGTAATTATGAAATAAAAATATAATAAGTTTTTTTCGGTAAATATATAATAGTAAGTTGTAACTAATAAATAGTAATATATGCTATTAAAAATATAAAGAGATGGGTTTAAATTACACCTAGTGTAACTTTATAAAAGATACACATTTTTTAAGTCATAGATTTCTAAAGATCAAACGGTTAAAAGAAAACATTATTATTAATCGTTATATCATTAAATACTTATCAAATTAATAGCATTCTTATTATCTCTTTCCTCATTAATGGCTAATTGTGTTTTTTTTTCCTCTCTCTTTAGTCTTTATTAAATCCTTTCACTGTAATCTTTTTTTTTTTTTTCCTTCTCCTACAATTCATCAAACATTTCTACCCTCATCTTTCTACCCTAACTCCTAGAATTACAAAAATTACAATAAAACATAAAAAATGATTAAATCATAAAAATAGAAGCCTATATTAATTCGATATCCAACAACAGACTCCGAAAATTTCTTTCTACAAAATCAAACTGTGATTCATGTCTTGTGATCTTGTGCAACAATGAATGGAGTTTAGACCTCTTTGGAGTAAAGTTTCAAAAAATGTGTGAGAAAATCTGATGGTTTTATCGAACTTATTGATATTCTTCTACAAAATTAGTTGGATGCACTGGAGTTTCATGGATCTATAGTAACAATATGGTTGATTTGCCATCAACATAATTAAGTGGTACATTGTGGCACCTGAGTGATAGGAAATTAGGGTTAGGAAGGTTCTTGTGGATTAGTATTACCCACTAAACCCTCACTCTAACGTGGTTGTGCCAATTTTAGAGGTACATTAGTTTGGATTAGAAATCTATCGTTAGTGATAAAATATATCCGGCAACCACACCATATACAAGTCCTAAGTTTATAGAAGTCTATCCTTAGTGATAAATAATCAGATTGTATCTTAGGTGACGAGGTTGTTTGCAAATCAACAAACATTTAAAAAAATATTTTAAAAAATCAATTAAATAAAATTGGAACACAAGATACAAGGAACCTAAACTAAAAATAATTAGAAGTTATTTTCAAGAATTCGTGGTTTTAAACATTTTGTTAAAAAGATGAGGAAAGTGATAGAGGTTTTATTTAAGGGAGTAAAAAATTGACTGAAGTAAGGAAAGGTTAGAAAGATGAGGGTAGAAACGTTTGATGAATTGCAGGAGAAGGAAAAAAAAAATTACAGTGAAAGGACTTAATAAAGACTAAAGAGAGAGGAAAAAAAAACACAATTAGCAATTAAAAAGGAAAGAGATAATGAGGATGCTTTTAATTTGGTAAGTATTTAATGATATAATGATGAATAATAGTGTTTTGTTTTAATCGTTTGATTTTTTAAAAAAAATAAGAAAAAATAAAAACTACTCTCTTTACTTGAAGTTTGGGAGAATGATATCCACTTCAAGTCTTCAAACTTTAAAATAAGTGACATTTCCCTCCCCCTAAGGTTTAAGAAATTCGACAAAATTTGGAAGAATGATATCTATCCCAATTAAAGGAAGTGACGCTTCCTTTCCTTAAGGTTTTTTTTTTTTTGTTAAACCAACATATTAATCATTCTATTAATAACAATATAAGAAAATATTGAAAGATTCATTTGATCAAACCTTAATCATCATTTTTTTTTGGATACAACTTCAACATATGACGTCCTCTCCATGGCCCTAATAATTTTTTTTTTTTTTTTTTTATAATAAATATGATAGAATTTCAACCTATGTTGTATGTTTTATGATAATTTTTTTATCATCAAGTCAATACACTATTTGGTTTTTGGTGTAAGTGAAGTATGAACCTCTATATTTCTTATTCAATAACAAGATATTTTACCAATTGAGTTAATTAGAACCCATAAACCCTAATCATTCTTAATGAAAGTTTTTTTAATTAAATATTGTTCATTGTTACCAAATCTCAAGAGAGAGAAATGTAATTTACCTAGAAAAAATATACTAAAGCTGAAGTTGTAAAAATTTTAGGAAATACCCAATTGTGTAAAATTTAAGTTTCACCCTAATATCATCCCCAGATTTAATAAAACTAATTGAGAGAAATTATGGGTGTTACAAGTTGTGGGTTCGGGTAACTGATGTGGTGTTTGTTTTTGGTGGTTTAGTGAGATAAAAGAGTATGTTTAAATGGAATAGTTAAAGAACAGAAAGTTTATTGGAGAATATAATTGAAAAGAGAACTATAATTAAATTACAAATAAAATGTTTAAAATAGAATGTCCTTTTCTCAACAAAAAAAAGTCTAAAAAATTAGCTATTTCGTCTTGGATATTCTTGATGGGTTACATTACATCATGAGGTGCACTCAGCAGGTGTGTTAGCACAAATCAAAAGCAAAATGCATTTTAAAGATTTAAACTTTAGATTATTTTAGTACTTGCCAAATGACCCATCTAAGATATGCATATTCCCTTCTCTTAACTAACCATTTTCATATATTAGATACTAGTAAATTGTAGAAGACATAATGACCAAACCACCACAAAAATTCAGGTACAATGCACTGCAACTGACCCATTTTTTTATTGGCTTTTCTCCGCTCACTTGAACTAATACAATCTTAATAGCATTGCTATTAATTTAAATCTTAGAGCGCTAGCATCCAAGGATGCAAAAAAAAAAAAAAAAAAAAAAAACTTATTTTGCATTTTCAAACAATAATTTAAATCTTAGAGCGCTAGCATCCAAGGATGCAAAAAAAAAAAAAAAAAAAAAAAACTTATTTTGCATTTTCAAACACTACTTTATCTATTTTACCAATTTATTTTACAACTCACCCTACATTCCAGTTTTTATTTTACATACAACTCAATAAAACAATATAAACTACCTAATAAAATAATAAAAAATATTCTTATCTCTCTCTTTCCTCCCACTATCTTTTTCTCATCACAGACAACTATAAGATTAAATATTATTTTTTCTTTACAATCTATGAATAGTATGGTTGCATGTATGCAACCTTACTATTCATAAGTTGCAAATTTTTTTAGGTATACAAATCCGGATGGAATGGGTTTTTGCTATTTTGAGTTGTAAAATAGCAACTGTAGGGATGAAGGGCCCAAATGAGAATACTGGGCTGTGGGTCGCGCCCAAGGACATCAAATAGCTCGAGGACAGACTAATGCAAATAAAGGCAGATAGATATTGGGCTGAGGAAGAGGTCAGGACATGATGAGTAGGTGACGTTGTCTGAGGAGCAATGCCACCTCGGCCAACAATACGGAGGCCTAAAGTCCAACTACCCATCGAGTACTGGGCAGCAGACAATTGTGCTTGGATGGATAAGCGTCAAAAAGATATAAGACAAAAGAGAAATGAGAAATATTTGAGAAGAAAGCTGCTACTATCATATTGAATGCTCTACATCTAACCCCCTGGCCGCATTAATGTGGAAGTAATGCCTGAACAGTAGCTTTCAACCTTACAGCTACCTCTAAAGACTTTAGGAAGGTGCTGATAGAACAAATATCAAGAAAATTAGTAGTTTGATCTACACATGGAGGGCTAAGATGAAAAAGAGAAAGGAAGTCTAAAAGGGATGAACTCCCTCACAAAGGGGAGCATGAGAAAAACTAGAGCAAACATCACTGTGGAACAAAGAACTGTAATTTTTGTACAAGTCTAAGAGAAATATATAAGAACATACATTCATCAGACTTGACCAAGGAGAACATTTTTTGTTCAAATTGTTTGTTCGTTTCACTAATAACTAATCTATTGTGACCAATATCTTCCTAATTCATTAAAAATTTAGTCTCAAACCCACTTTTTAACAAATTTATTATTTTGGGCTCATTGGGCCATTGTCCATCCATTTTTTGGATTGTGAAGTAAAACGTGCTCTTACAACAACTGAGGGGTGTTTACACCCCAATGTTAATTCTCTTATGAGGCTTGAATCAAACTATTTCTATGATTAAGATTAATACAAGTGTGTGACCACTTGTGATTTATTTATTAGTGGCCTAATTTTTTTTTTTTTTGATTGGAAACATATGACTGGGTTTCATTAATACGGACAACAGTCCAATAAGATTACATCATTCATGATCTGACGTTCAATTAAGGGCGGAGTACAGTACAACCAAGTGGCCTAATTGATTACACATTTAGTCCAGACTGTACAGTACAACCAAGTGACTCACTGATTCTTGGGAGTTGGGACCCCTAGGGAATGCATGTGTACTCATATGCATAAATCAAATCTTTGCAGCAATATGAGTGAGTTTTTTGTAATCCAATTGTTATATTTGAATGTATGTACCCCCCCCCCCAAAAAAAAAAAAAAAAAAAAAATCTCTCTCTATCTCCTCCACGGCTAGGTCACCAGCAAAATTTAAAATTAAAAAAAAAATGAAAATTGTTAGCAATGCCTAATTAGCCCATTCTAATTCCTAAGAACTCATGTAAAGGAACTAAGGAAGCCCTTTGAGAAAAATGAAGTTCCATGATTGTTCAAAGATAGTTTTGACAGCTAATTGGTTCTCATCTATAATAGCAAAACATGCAATAAAATGGCATAGCAAAACCATGTGTTAAGAATTAAATCGGAGGAAACATAGAAGAAATTATGAGCCCAATTCAAGAAAGAGAGCCTCATCTTTTCATCATGAGTCATTCTTTGTTATTGTTAGCTAAAATGTATTAGATGCTTCTAAGAATCTTGCAATGACCCACCACTTCAATGTTCTCTTTATATTAATATTCTCCTCTACCAGTCCACCTAAATAAATTTCCCTCCCCTCTTTTTTTCTCCATTTCTATTTTTTTCTGGAGAAAATGGGCAAATGCCCCTTTCAAAAATAAAATCCAGCATTTTGCCTCCTTTCCTAAACTAATTAGAGAAATGCCCCTCTTTTGAAACTCGATTTTCATAAAATCGAGTTATAAAAAATAAAAAATAAAAATTCTGCAGCCCTATAGCGGCGTTTTTAAGGAGCCTATAGTGATGTTTTAAGGACCTATAATGACGTTTTGTAACTCGATCTCCATGAAGTCAAGTTACATGTAATTTTTTTTTTTTTTTTACCTATAACTCGACTTCATGGAGATCGAGTTACAAAACACCACTATAAGTACTTAAAACATCACTATAGGCTCCTTAAAAACGCCGCTATAGGGCTTAACATGATTTTGAGAAAATCGATTTTCAAAAGAATGGCATTTCCCTAATTAGTTTGAAAAAAAAGGCAAAATGCTGGATTGTTTTTTTTAAAATGGCAAATGCCAATTTTTTCCATTTTTTTCTTACATCCTTTGTCAAAACCCAAAACCATATATCTCCATTTTCATTTTGATCTTCCAGTTCTAGATCTAATCTTCATTTTCATTTTTATTGTATTGGTAGCGTCATGGGTAACTTGTTGGTTAGATTTCAAATCCACCAAACTAAGAAAAAATAAATAAACAGACTAAATAAAAACTAAAATTAACAGTGTCCAAAATTTCAAAACCCAATATTCTAACCCTACCAACTTCTTTGACTATACATGAATTGTAACTTGATTTTAACAAAAATGGACACAAATGAGGAGAGGGGAAACAAAAATTAAAGGGTATTACCACCATATCAGTATAGGACAAGAGGGGAAGATGATTGATTAGCGTGAGGCATTAAATGTGAGGAATTTAAGTAAAAGTAGTTGTGGTGATAAAAGCCCAAAATTATGTATTAGGCCTAAGGCCCTATTTGAAGACTAAAGTGTGTCCGAAGGGAAGAAAATGGTTGAGAAGGAACCCAAGTGTGAGAACTACACTTGAGAATGAACAGAGAGTATAGTCCGAAGAGTGTGTTCTCCTCGGATATAAAGAGTCTCAGTCAAGCAAGCACCTGGGAGGTTCGAGTGACCTTCCTAACGGTTCCAATGATAAAGATAAACCTCAGACATATATAGAGATGATAAGAACGAATAAATATCTAGAGAAAAAGCTGCTACCACCACATTAAATGCACTGCAGCAACTTTTCTAGCCGCATTAATGTAGAGAAGACCCCTAAACAATGCATTCTCAACTACCACCACTCACAGAGAACCATAGAAGATGCCAGATGGGATATACACTCAAGTGAAGGCTCAAATGACTAACATGTGTACGATCAAGATGATCTAAAAAGAGACTATATAATGTAAGAGGTCTCCCAGAGAGAGGGGGGAAGGAAAAAAAGAAAGGCCTGTGATATTTCTAAGAATGATACATGCAAAAGTTTGTCTCTTCGGACATGAATATATTCAAGTTTCAAGTTTGTTCTTACATTGATTCATTAGTAAAACCTGTATTGAACGATGTTCAATTCACAACCAGCCCAGCTCTTTCACTCACTCTCTACAAATTCATTATATTGGGCTTATTGGACTCATACTCCAAATCATTTGGTCTTGGGCCACAAATCTTGACCCTACAGTAGCTAATTTGGGAAATTAATACTCTACATTAATGACATGAGAAGATGTTTTTCTCACCCTTAGATTTAGTAAGAATCTACGGTGTATAAAAGGTGTAATTCTTGTGAAGTTACACTAAGTGTAACCTGAACCCATCTCTCTCTCTCTCTCTCTCTCTATATATATATATATATATATGAGATGAGTTCAAGTTACACCTGGTGTAACTTGACAAGAGTTACACCATTTGTAGACCATAGATTTGTAATTGATCTAATGGTTAAAAAAATAGCATTAAATGCTAATTGACTTACACCTCATTCATTTAATTATTAGCAATTTTGTTTCTCTCTCCTTATTTATTATTTAAAACCTTTGACATATATTCCTTTTTTTGCCAATGACTTTTAAAAAATTGAACACAAAAAAATAAAATATAGATAATAGTTATAGCACTCTATTTTTGTCTAAAATGTTTTTTCCGGTATTTGATTTTGACTCAATCCGACTAGGTGATTGATCAAACCCAATCCATTCATAAGGTCTTTATTATAAAATTTTTAACTTATTTTTAACGTGTGTTTATATATTTAAGTTATATTAAACTTTGTATATTATAGATTAAAATACTAATAGTATTTTATTAAAAAAATATATTAATGCATTGTCATCAACTTAACAAATAATTTCAAATATAAATGTTTTTTTTTTTTTTTTGAGAAGGAAAAAAAAATTGCAAATATAACTCAATAATGCCCAAAAAAAAATTGTAACACTGCTAAAATCTAAAAAGCTCTTTTACTAAAAAAAAAAAAAAAAAAAAACCCTACTGAGTAGTACAATGTACCATGAAGTAATCTATTCTATTTCATATCCAAATGACTTCATCAATTGAATCTATTAAAAAAAAAAATCATCAATAATTTTGAGGGTATGTGTCTCATCTCAAATGAGAAGACTATGGTTTTCAAATCTCATTATTTACCCCTCTCAAGTATTAATAGCATGTCGAGTTGTGAGTTGTAATTAACTCAATTTATAAAATCTCTTGTCGTCAAATAATGGTTTTTAAAATCAAATCACATCTAAGACAAAACTATTAGTGTTTTGACATAATTGAGAATCATAATCAAACCAACAATTCAAATGCAATCATATTTACATTTAAATTTTTTTTTTAAAAGTAAAGTTAAAACAACATCGTGTTATGAGTTATTATTACCATATAACTAAGGCAATGGACTACCACACAAACTGACATCATGTTCATGTCCAACAACCCTTGAGGTATCGCAATATTACTGTAGCAAAATAGAATATGCATTAATCTTAAAGGATCCGGTTAACTAGTGTTATAGTGCATTGGTTATGGTTAAGTTTTGAATATATATATTTGTTGGAAATACAAAAATGGAACAATAAATTAAGTTATAAAGCTCTTGGCAAGTTAAATTTTTTATTACGATAGATTAGTTGTTTATGAGGAGTCGCACAACATTCAGTTAAAGAGAGAATATAAATTATCTGTACCAAATTTTTTGTGGTCCAATTTGTCTTCTATTAATTACAACTAATTATGTGTTTACTTGACTTTTCTTATAAAATAATCAAAATTTATAATGGAAAAAAAAAAAATAAAACACATGACTTACCATTATTGATGGAGTTTAAAATGAAACACAAAAAATGAAATAGATTATTTGTATTAGTTAAAAAGTATATGTTTATTAACTTTTTGCCGCTTCCCAATGCAACGGACAGCTAGATTAATTCTTTAAGGAATGCAATGGAGAATTCCTTAATATTCCAAGCTAAATTATATATATATATATATATTATACTTTATAGTTTATATCAATACACGTGAGAAGCTAAACTGACTTTGTCCTGGTTATGTTATCATCTAGTGCAGATCTGCACTTTTCATTCAATAAAGAAGAGGATAAATAACTATAGAAGACAACGACAGAACAACAATCATGAGGAATCGAGCTGATTATACCACTATAATGATTAAGTTTTTTTTTTTTTGAGAAGGATTATAATGATTAAGTTTGGCGTACAAGGACATTATAATGATTAATATAGACCATGTCACTCAAGCCTAAAAGGGCACCTATATCCCATCGGAAAAAAAAAAAAAAAAACAGGATAGTTGCCATCAATAAAATCAAATTTCACCAACCTACCATTTCTTCAATCAATTTTGTTTTTGAATTTGGAATTATTACTTCAAAATTGATTATTTGGTTGAGATTTATGATTGTACTTGCTCATTGGTTGTTGTACAAACTTCTTGCATATGCTCATATACACCAATATTCTCCATATGCCAAGTCCTTTCCACCGATTAAGTACTGAATTATCTTTTAGATTATGATAATCGACCCTTTGTCAACATCTTAAATGATAAAGGGGTACTCAACTAAGAATGGCAATTGGTGGGTTTGAGACAAAGATTTTTTTTTTCCTTCCAAACTCAATCCTCATTTGTGATATCATTTTGAAACCACACTTTTTTGAGGTATACTTTTTTTTAAACTTCACATTATTTTAGGTACATTCTTTTTCAAAAGGTTCATTTTCAAAATATTGAAAAAAATAAGTTATACAACAAACAAACACAAGTATTATACATAGCAAACTCTTAAATTTTAGAAATTCCATCCCAAACCCATCCCGTTGTACATATGAAAGGCCCAACCTTTTTCAAACTCATCCATATATCTTAATAAGAGTCGGGTCAAACAAGTCTGAAGAGCTCATGCTAACCTAAAATTGAATATTTAAAATGCCTTTTAATGAATTATAAGGATTATTAAACACTTTTACATAAATAAAAGAAATTTTTAAAGAGAAAAATATAGGTACATTTACTTTTTAATAGAAACCCTTAGCTTTTTACAAGTAAAGTAATAATAGAGGTATTTAATAATTTAAAGACATAATTGGGTACTTATAAGGTATAAAAACAAAACCCTTCCCATATCTAAAAAAAAAACAAAACTCTTTACAAATCATGATGGGTTTAAAAATGTGAACTTAAACACACTCCAAACTCATTTAAAAAAATATTAAATCCTTACTATTATGGTCGGATTGGTTCAAAAAAGTCACCAAACCCAACCTAATGCCATCCCTCTATGCTTAGTATATGTTTGGATAGCTGAAAACTTATTGCGTTTGTGTTTCACCTTTTTTTTTTTTTTTTTTGAAGCAAGTTCAGCATGCACTTTTGAGAGATTACAGTGGGTCTTGTGCACTATTCATGTGACCCACAAACACCTCTTTTCAACAAAATTTTCATTAAAAATGGGTTTCACGGAATTATTCACACATTTAAAAATTATTTTGCAACAATGTTTTCAGTTTTCAGCAAAATAAATGATATCCAAACGGATCATTAAAGTCTCAAACACAACAATGAATTTCTAGAAAAGCAAAGTATTCTATTCTTAATGGAATTTATAATTATTATTATTTTTTGGTTGAAACTCTGTATCAAAGAATTGTCACTACTATCTCAAAAAACAAAAACAACTGTCACTACTATAAAACATTCATTTTTAGGGAAAATGATTAAATATTCCTGGAGTACCAATGTGAACTCAAACACACTCCAAACTCATTTAAAAAATATTAAATCCTTACTATTATGGTCGGATTGGTTCAAAAAAGTCACCAAACCCAACCTAATGCCATCCCTATATGCTTAGTATATGTTTGGATAACTGAAAACTTATTGCATCTGTGTTTCACCTTTTTTTTTTTTTTTTCCTTTTTTGAAGCACATTCCAGGACGCACTTTTGAGAGATTATAGTGAGTCTTGTGCACTATTTATGGGACTCACAAATACCTCTTTTTAACAAAATTTTCATTAAAAGTGGGTCTCACGACATTATTCACACATTTAAAAATTATTTTATAACAATATTTTCAGTTTTTAGCAAAATAAGCGGTATCCAAATGAACTCTTAAAGTCTCAAACACAACAACGAACTTCTAGAAAAGCAGAGTATTCTATTCTGAATGGAATTTATAATTATTATTATTTTTGGGTTGAAACTCTGTATCAAAGATCTATCACTACTATCTCAAAAAACAAAAACAATTGTCACTACTATAAAACATTCATTTTTAAGGAAAATGATTAAATATTCCCGGAGTACCATTAATACGTACTCTCCCTTGTTACATAAATTGTGGGTTCCACTATAAATTTAATTAGTGAAACTCACAGTTATGTGAGAGGGAGGAATATACATCTATGGTACTCCGAGAGTACTTAATAATTATCCCATTTTTAGGCTTGCCATTATGATCCTAATATTTTTTTTCCATATCCATTCATTGTAATTGGTAAATGACAAAATTTAAGTACAATAATTTAGGTGCTGTTTCTTAGATTCTACTCTTAAGATTCAGTCATGTGACTATTTAACTAAAAAATACACTTCTATCATTTGAGAAAAAATTCACATGGTAAAATTTTAAAAGTGAAACTTAATAAACAACACTTAAGTACTGTATTTAAGTCTTGTCCATTGTAAATTGGAATGAGTAATGCTATGAACACATAAAAATGCATAACTTTATGCCACAACTCGCCATGTGGTGAGTTGTAATTGGTGGATGTGTGATGGTGGGCCATGTGGGAACACACTTTCACTACTCACAAGTCACAACTCACAAAGTTATGCATTTACTGTGTTTCACCTTTTTTTTTTTTTTTTCCTTTTTTGAAGCACATTCCAGGACGCACTTTTGAGAGATTATAGTGAGTCTTGTGCACTATTTATGGGACTCACAAATACCTCTTTTTAACAAAATTTTCATTAAAAGTGGGTCTCACGACATTATTCACACATTTAAAAATTATTTTATAACAATGTTTTCAGTTTTTAGCAAAATAAGCGGTATCCAAATGAACTCTTAAAGTCTCAAACACAACAACGAACTTCTAGAAAAGCAGAGTATTCTATTCTGAATGGAATTTATAATTATTATTATTTTTGGGTTGAAACTCTGTATCAAAGATCTATCACTACTATCTCAAAAAACAAAAACAATTGTCACTACTATAAAACATTCATTTTTAAGGAAAATGATTAAATATTCCCGGAGTACCATTAATACGTACTCTCCCTTGTTACATAAATTGTGGGTTCCACTATAAATTTAATTAGTGAAACTCACAGTTATGTGAGAGGGAGGAATATACATCTATGGTACTCCGAGAGTACTTAATAATTATCCCATTTTTAGGCTTGCCATTATGATCCTAATATTTTTTTTCCATATCCATTCATTGTAATTGGTAAATGACAAAATTTAAGTACAATAATTTAGGTGCTGTTTCTTAGATTCTACTCTTAAGATTCAGTCATGTGACTATTTAACTAAAAAATACACTTCTATCATTTGAGAAAAAATTCACATGGTAAAATTTTAAAAGTGAAACTTAATAAACAACACTTAAGTACTGTATTTAAGTCTTGTCCATTGTAAATTGGAATGAGTAATGCTATGAACACATAAAAATGCATAACTTTATGCCACAACTCGCCATGTGGTGAGTTGTAATTGGTGGATGTGTGATGGTGGGCCATGTGGGAACACACTTTCACTACTCACAAGTCACAACTCACAAAGTTATGCATTTTCATGTATCCCTAGCATTACTCAATTGGAATAGAATTCCTCTGTTTTGTATGGAAAATTATTAAGTACTCTTGGAGTATCATAAATGCGTAGTCTCTCACATGAATAGTGGATCCCACCATGAAATTAATTAGTGGGACCCACCATTCATGTAAAAGGAGGGAGTACGCATTTATAGTACTCTGAAAGTACACAATAATTTCTCGTTTTGTATTACAATTTACTCGACCAATTATGCCATGCCATGTATTATATTTATTTACCTTATAAAATAAGTAAGAGAGATGCTACGTTTACAACAATTTTACAACATTTTTACAACAAATCACAGGTGGTTAGTTATTATTGGTTCAAATTTGAAACTAACACTAAGATTATTTTTTTGCTCCAACAATAACAACCAGTAACAACCTACCACTTAGGATTTGTTGTAAAAATATTGTAGAAATGTTGTAGACATATCATTTCTCAATAAGTAAAGCTTTTTTAAAAAAATAAAAAACATATGGCATACCATAATTAGTAGAGCATAAAGTGGACTTTCTCAAAAAAAAAAAAAAAAAAGAGAGAGAGGGAGAGAAAAAAAAGTAGAGTATAAAGTAGAACACAAACAATGCTACATGAAATCTATATTTGGTGGACAAAACTTGGGTACAGTACCTTAGGTATTGTTCCTTAAATTTTTCTCTTAAAATTCAACTATGTGGCTTTTTTCTTATGTGATGAAAATGTATTTATAGTTAAGTACAGTCATATGGCTAAATGTTAAGATGAGAACTTAAGGAATAACACCTAAGTACTAGACATAAATTTTGCCCGTATTCGGTATATTGGGAACTAGAATTGTCAAAACCAACTTATAAAAGAATACAAATCCTTTACACCTCTTTTTGTATTTCATTTTATATTTTAAACTTTCTTGAATTCTTTTACTGCCAATTCAATTCTGCATACCAATCTCCGACGTTTTTATTGATACAAACATTTTCTCAAAACATATCTCCATACACAATTAAAACATGATAGATGTAGTGGGTTCCAGTTAGCTCAACTGGTAAAGTTTTTTATGGTTAAATAAGAGATATGAGGTTCAATTCCCGCATAACCAAAATTCGATTGATATCTTGGTTTGATGATAAAGATTTAAAGAGTTATTATCAGGAATGGACGCTGTGGATTGAAACTCTTTTTAAAAAAAATAAAATAAAATAAAAAATGGCACATGTTGGAATTGTTTGTTTACTCTAACCTAAGCCGAAAGAAACGTCTGTGAAGAGAATATCTATAAGGAACGATATCGTATTAGCGTGTTTACTGGTATTAAAGATTGGGAATTGATTCTCAAGGTGGCATCTAAACCTAGTCTTAAGAATTATTCAAAGAAATTAAATAAAAGAGAATAAGATAGAGAGGTTGATTAAAAACTTTTTTCATTCGGCTAGTCAATTGATAAATTATAAGTGCAATGCTTTTGAATTGGTTTACTATAAATCCTCAAAGAATTTGTAATATTTATTTATATAACCAATTGAAAAATATTTGCAACTTTTCTAATATATATCTCTATAACCATTAAAAAAACATCTCCAACTAGTCAAATAATAGCACACAATTTTATTTAGAATTAACAGTGTCAACTTTCAAGGAACTAAAGGAATGAAATCTTTCATTGTTTTGCATGAAAATTCCTTCTATAGGAACACGGTCAACATAAGTTACCTACAAACCTAACTAAAACGATGGGAACAACTTATATTTTATGTCTTGAAAATTCTGATTTGAAGTAGCGTTCTTTCTAAAAGATGAAGAAAACATTGATACGCCATCATATTTGTGAACACCGCTAAAAGAATGTAATTATATATGTTGTTGTCAGATTTAGTCAAATCCATTGATTATTAGAACTCTTGGAATGCTTCTTCTCCAAGTTTCTTTCTTTTTATTTTATTTATTTTTCCCTATATAATATTTCAAAACTGCAATTATAAGCATATGAAATAAATATGACCTTAGCATATATGCAGATGATTGCATGACATATGATGCGGCAATATTCAAATAGAATGTTTAAGTATAAAATATAATCTTCCCATAACAAAAACATGTAAAATATCTAAATTCAATTAAAAAAAAGGATAAATGATTATATATACATATTTTTTAAACATTTTTTACATTTTAAGTAAATTACAGCTACCCATGTACTGTAATTATACACATGAAAGTTCATTAAATATGATTTTATCTAAAAAAAAAATGATTTTCTCTCGCTCTTATTTTGTTTATAAATTAAAATTTTGATAATTATGATAGTTATTAATAAGAATTTGTTTTGATGTATTCTTATATGACATATTAAATATGAGATTTGATAATGATAGTAGTTATAAATAGGTATATATATATATTATAATTTATGTTTTTACATGAAACTAATAAATATATATATGGTAGTTATTAAAAAAAATTATTACAATTTTGTATATGTAATTATATGTTTTATTAAAAAAAAGTATAATTTGGTAAGATTTTAATGGAGAGTTTAAATATAAAATAAAACTTAAATTTATTCTATATTAAAATATATAATATAATTTAAATTTATTCTATATTTTAATATTGAATAGTCTATAATTTGTACGTATAATGCACAAGAAATTTGAACATAGTAATTTTTTTTATCTTTATTATATTGTGGGTGTAAATATGGAATTTGATACTTAAGGAGTTAAGGTATTTATAATAGCTATTTATAATTATTATAGTTGCATATGGAACTAACTATTTTACAGACACAAATTATTTTACAATATTTTTACAAAATGTTGATGTGACCAACTTTTTATTGGTTTTCATCTAGACCTAACATTAATATAACTTTTTTATTTATCAATAATCACTTACCACATCAGTAGTTTGTAAATTTTTTTGTAAAATAGTTTGCATCTCTAGCATTATTCATGGAACTAAATATTTTACTATTAAGCACTTATTAGGATTGTATTTGTATATGAAACTATATATTCTACAATTTAAATAAAATATAATGTGTCAAGAATATATTATAAACCAGTTTCTAATTTGTGTCATGCACATGCATGAAAGTCCAACAATTTTTTTTTTGAGCAATGCTACGTACAACCACTTACTATTTTACAATATTTTTATAAACTATTGATATGACAAATTTTTATTGATTTTTATTTAGGTCCACTACTAACATCACTTTTTTATTTACTAGTAACTACTCACCATATCTATAATTTATAAAATAGTTTGAACCTGATACATATTTAATTAATAAGCATTAATAAATAAATTTTCTAATTAGAGAATCTATTAATAAATAAAAGGGAACATATCTAATTTGGTGTTGAGCTGTTTTATCCCAAAGGATGGTGAGTCTAAGTCCTAATTAGTTTTAAAAAGCATAATTTAGTACCATTTATAATTCTAAAAACCAAAATTAAAAATAAAACGTTAATATAATTAGATGAATTAAAATGAGCTTTCAAATATTATGTATTTAGGTTGTCGAAATTAAGAAAAGTTAAGGAATTCTAATCTCTCGTGCCTTCCACTTGACAAAAATGCTAAATTCATTATCAATTTTACTAGAAAAGTTCACAAATTGGCATGTTAATGAATATGATTGGTCCAAATCAATTTTTATTTTATTTTTTTGCTAAGATGGTACTACATTAATAGCATAAAAATAAATTTCTTAGTCTTTTTTGGTTATATGTTTTTTTTTTTGAAACCTTTTTGGTTATATGTTTAAAAGTTGACACATTAGTATCGGTTTCTAGTTAACTCAACTGGTAGGTATTTTGATCTCAAATAAGAGATTTAGGGGTTCAAACCCCGCTTATACAAAATCCAATTGATGTCTTGACTTGATGATAAGAAACAATCATCATGGAGTTAATGTCATATGTTGAAATTTTATTGTATCTAAAAAGAAAAAAACACACACACACACACACTAATTTGTAAGACTTATACGGTGAAATTTGTAATTTTGTAGCATCTCTAACATTACTTTGTACTTGTAAAAATTTAGGCCTAAAACTATTTAACATTTCTTATCATGTCTCACTTAACATAACGGTCTTGTGAGTTGTTTAACTTGTTTTCCCCATTAAATTTGTACTAAGCTCTCAGGATTTCATTTAAAAAAAAAACCTTTCGGGATTTCTAAAACTAGTTTCATACCAAACACTAACATCTAATTTTTCAAAAATAATTAGTAATTTAAACTTACTAAAATCTTAAATCTTTAGCAACAAAAAAAATCTTGTCAACAGAATAGGCCTATATATATGCATGCTTTTACGACTGAAGTCCAGGAGAGACAAACCCAACCTTTTTTTTTTTTTTTGAGAGAGTTTCAACCTATGACATCTGCTTTTAATAATAATTCTTTATCAAAAGACCAAAACATTGTTCAATTTTTGATGTAGGCAGGGATTAAACCTCAGATCTCTTATCCAACTATCAAAGACTTTACCAATTGAACTAACTGAAACCCACACAAACCCAACTTCTTATTATGAAGTGATGATCGAAATCGCACCGGACCAAAATTGTAGTGGCTAAAGGCCCATAGGCAAAAGCCAGTAATCAGTTGAAATTTGAACCAAGGCCCAATCGATTTCAAAATTGTGATTGCACAAACAATTTGTCTGTGTTTTGGGCCTTTATGAGCAGCCGAAGAGATTATCAACACTTAATAGCGATCCATATTTCCATTTGGGCCATAAAGAGCACTCATGAGATTAATAACATTTTTTTGGGATTAAAAAAAAAAAGTTTAGCAGTAGACTTCCACTTAGTAAAAAGATGGTAAAAAAAAAAAAAAAAAAGAAAAAAGGATAATTTTTTTTTTTTTGTCAAAAAAAACATCTTACTAGTTTCAATATACTTAACAGGGCAAAAAAAGAAAAAGAAAAAGAAAAAGAAAGAATAATATACATAACTTGGTATTTATAATATTGTAAGTGTCTTGGATGCTTTGAATCTTCCGATAATGGAATATTGTGGGATGTCTTCTTGCATAGTGGAATCAATGTTTTGATTTTGCATAGTGAGATATCCTTTTGCATAATGCATTATTGTTTGCATCGACAAAATGACTGTTATTGTCTTATTATGTTGACAGACATTGTTCAAGGTTATTGTTGATGATATCTTAATGTTCCCAAATATATAATAGATAGAATATTCACATGGTGTTAATTATACGATATCAAACACTCAAAATTGAATTTTTATCTTCATGTAAATTGAATGGTTGAAAAATAAGAAAATTGGTGGTTGCTCCACTTATATATTAAAAAAGTATGGGTTGAAGTTATATATGGTATAACTTTTATCAATTTATACTATTTAGTAAATTTTTTTAGTTTTTTTGAAAAATCATTTTTTGGATTACATTACCTGTTTATCCTCCATGCTTGTCAAATCTCAAAACAGTAAGAGATCAATAATTATTTTTCCATAAACTTTTTTAATTTTTTTTTTTGGTATCCCCTATGTGAACATACAAATATGGCCAGAAGGAAGAGAATGAGAAATTGTTTTACAATGATGTGCCTAATCTTGGCATTATGAAGTAGAGATGAAATGGGGAGGAAGTTCAATCATACAACAAGTAATGAAGAAACAATGCTCAAAGAATCAAACTTTCCTAAAGATTACGACATCTTAAAAATGTAGGAAAGCTGAAGGCAGGAAGTAAGCGTAATCAAAGTTTATTCATAGATTATTTAGTTAGAATGGATAAAAATAAAGTAGATAAACCACAATTTTTAATACTTTAACTTTTATTTTATTGTATAGCACCATACTATATGATTAAAACTCAAATTAATTGGTTTCTATATTATTCATACAACTCTATTAACCTTAAAATTTGTTTCGCCATGTGTCAATTGATTTAATTCATAAAATTTCTTCTTGTAAATTTCTTTTTTAAAAGCCCAAAAATTGAACCTTGTTGTGCAATAAAAGAATCAAGATTTTTATATGTACCAAAAAAGAAAAGAGTATTAAAGTGAAAATTATATAAAATAAACATTATATATCTTTGGACACGAGTTAGGTTCAATGCATCAGTGCATTAGAGTTGAGACAATTTGGACACGTATTTAGTTTTTAGATATGTGTTCGATTTGTGTCGAGTAAACTAATACGATTCTGAATCGTGTTGGGATCAGCACACTGGACCTAAGCTTAAATCCTGCAAACTTTTATGTAAATCCTATGAGACCAATGGGCTTTAATGGCTGAAACTGAAATGAAGCCCACCACTATAATCTCTTAGATTTTATTGGGCTGACCTACAATATCAAGGCCATTAATTGTCGGCCCATTCCTGTATCCCAATTATTAATATTTTGTTCCCATCCAAAACCAAAGCTGAGGCACAAAGATACCATTCTAGGATAGGTGCATTGGATTTTTTAGAGGGCCCCATATAATAATGAATGGATAACAATATAATAAAAAACGACAATAATTGCAGGTTTGGAAAGTTGAAAATCTCGTAAGACGTGAGGGGCAAATCTGTATTTTAATCATCTGAGATATTTTCGAGGTTAGTAAATATCTCTCTCAGTCCTTAAAAATATCAATTCCGTCATTGCAGGCTTTCAGTTTCACGTGACACCTGTGGAGCCCTTTCACCCTTGTGGGTCCCACAGTTTTTGTTAACCGGGGTTTCGCGATGTCGGGTTACCAACCGATTTGACTAGCACGTTGTGGTTGGTTACATTTACAAGCTTATTCTGAACTCTGGCTTCGATTATAGGGCCTCAAGGTCTGGACAGTGAGCAGTTCAAAACTTAGAAATTAAGGACATGTTTGGTAATATATTTTTAGTAATATTAATTGTATTTTTTTTAAATATAAATGGGTAAAAAGTGTATAAAAATACGTATAATATTGTTTAAATACTGAAAACGGTTATTTAAGTGCATATAACAAACACCCCAAAGTTTCAAGTTTTTATTTTATTTTATTTTATTTTTCTTGTTCTAAAATGGGTAATAAAAATTTGAGGAAGATATTTAAGTTGTAGTCATATTTAGCTTACTTTTAGTGCTTACTTCTTCTTTAAAAAAAAAAAAAGATTTTTAACTTATAGGTTCCGCTCCATAATCATTGTATTTCATCACTTGACCAAGATACCAATTTTCTTTCTCCCAAAAAAAAAAAAAATATACTAATTGGTTTTTGATGTGATTTCTTATTCGAATACAAAAAACTTTACAAATATATATATATATATAATTTTTTTGGTGAAATAAAACTTTAAGGGCCTATTTGGTAATGTTGTTTGAGCAACAATTTTCGTTGTTTAAATACTACAATACATATTTTCACAATACTTTTTTTCTCACCTGTATTTCCACAACAATTAAACAATGTTACTAGAAATCTCTTACAAAACGGGTCCCAAAAGTTAAACTAACTGAATCACTCATATTTAGTTTAGTTGATTGAAACTTTGAAACTTCTTGTTGTGACCAAAGTGGTCATGTAAAATGTTTTTGTTTTTTACTAATTCAAAACTAGTGTTAAAAATCCTCGATGGTGTTTTCAATAGAGAAATTTAAAGTTTAAATCCACATTATCTATTATTATGGATGACAATTTTTGTTCGTGTGTTGGGTTTGTGTCGTATCGATTCACGAGTATGTGACTGAATGGGTTGACATGAACATAACACATTTATTAAACAGGTCAAAATTTGTTAACTCTAACATGACCTATTTATTAAACAAGTAAGTCGTGTCAACTTTTTTATTAGATTTTATCAAAGAGAAAAAAAAAAAAAAAAAATTTTAGCATTAACTTAATTGATATGGACCATTAAAAACAAAACAAAAAAGGTTAGGTAAGGTGAGATTGAGGTATGAGAGTGAGAGGTGGCAAGGGGCTTGGGAGAATGCAACTATGAAATAAAATAAGATTGTATTTAAGGAGATTGAGGTATGAGAGTGAGAGGTGGCAAGGGGCTTGAGAGAATGCAACTAGGAAATAAAATAAGATTATACTTAGGGGTTTGAAGAATATATTGGTAAAATGATATTTAGTTAAACATGTCACACATGTCAAATGGGTTTCGTGGATTGGACACAAACACGACATATTTATTAAACAAGTTAGGCGTGTCAACCTGAATATAACATAAACATGTTAAGCCTTAACTCATAACCTGGTAATTTTGTGACATATTCATGGGTATGTTAGATTTTTGCCACCTTTACCCATTTTATATTATAACAAAGTTTGGTTACAAATTTTTTTTAAGTAGAAATTTAGTTGTTGCCAATTGTTACAATTCTACTTAATATATTTTTATTTGATGTGAATTTTGATAAATCCATTATTGGATTATATTTTCTTCTTATATGCTGATGCTTGAAAAATTTCAAAAGATCAAAAATCAATAGTTATATTATCAATCTAATATTTAAATTTCAAATTCTGTAGTCTAAAATTATACATAAAAATAAGTTTATGAATTGAAGAGTAAATAATATCTGATTGATACAGAATGTGACATGCTTATTAAGAATATAAAGAACATGTAATCCAACAGTTAGATTTTCAAAACATGCAATAATATTAATTTTTTAAATAAAGGAAAAAAAATTAACTACAAAATTGGTTGTACCCTAAGGCTATTACTTTTTTTTTTTTTTAACATTACAATATATTTTGAAAATTTATCTATTGGATTGCATGTTCAATACACTCTTAATACACATATCAAATTTTGTGTCAATCTGATATTATTTATTATGTAATCTGTAGGGATAAGGGGCTCGACACTATATGTTGGGCCTTGGGCATTGTCTGAGGACGCTTAGTGGCCCGATGACAAATAAATAGTAATAAAGATGTAAGACTCAGAACTCCACGAGAAAGTTATGAATGAGAAGGCTGAGGAGGGTAGGGCGAGGTGTTATCCTCGGCTAAATGAAGCAGAGATCAGAAGGTGTGTTCTGTCATCTAGGGTAACATTCTAGGAAATTCTATTGATAAGGATATGCATTATGAATGTACAGGACAAATGATAGCTGTGAAATATCTAAGATAAAGTTGCTACTGTTGGAAATATACATGTACATAGTGAAAAAATAATGGATCTACTTCATTCAGAATTGATAACATGCATTATGTAAGTTTCAGAATATAAAACAAGAGAGTGTACCTTGGTGCAGTGAATTTCAAAACCAAAGATCAGAAGTTCTCAAGAACACTTTCAATCTTCACTTCAATTCCACTAATGCCTAAGATGTGTGGTCTCTCAATTAGTTTCCAAGGGAGAGCAATCGAGTGGCTTCACTCACACATACACTATTTTACAAAGTTGTTGTGTGTTATAAAATTCTGTATGTTTCTCTCCTAATAACTGATTGTCTAATTGGGCTAGTCTTTTGGGTCTTTCCAATTGGGTTTTAGTATGTGGCTTGGAGTGAGACCAAAAGGTACCAATAAGACACTAGCTCCAATGGGTCTTGGGTTTTTCTGTTAACTCTTGACAAGTTCAAAATTACCATTAATTATATTTAATACCACTATATAAATATAATTGCACTCTAAGTCTTATTAATAAATTATATCTCAAGACTTTATTATACATACAACTCCTTCATAAAATATTCGTAGTAATTCAAAGTCATGAATATAGATTGCCACTTTGAAGATTATTACATCTTAATCCTTGAGTACTCGGTTTAATCATTTTAAGTTATTCATTATATATTTATGAAATCCAATTTCATAAATATATACTTTATTAATTTCTTACCAAAGTGGTTAGGCCTAACTCTCTGAATAATTGAACCCATTAAACTCATCTCAAGGGAATATTTTATATCTCCGTTTAGAGATTATGAATTTCATCTTAAGAATATATGTTCCATCAACACTAAATGTGGTTGCCCAACATACTGAGGTTTCGTAACTTTAGATCTCACTCTTGATATATCAAAGTAACGTACACTTCATGATCATGTCCATTATTCTCTTAGGATTAAGAGTTCATGCAAATATAAGTCGTGAGATTTATTATTTAGTTGATAGTCATTAGGAGAATAATAAATCTCACAGCGGTCCAGTTCAATATGTCTTAACTCTTAAAACTTATCAACATATCAACTAGAAATCACCACTTCCATGATCAAGACAAATCATCTTAGTTGACATGTTATAGTCTTCGCAGATGAAATGCCCAATTTCATCACCGATTACGAACTAAAATTCTGAGTTTACAAAGAAATTGTGATTTATATTTTCTGTGACTTTTTACATAAATCACATACTATGCATCTCATGGACTATATGATAATGTTCGAATATTCATGTTACCATTATTTTAGATAATAATAAAATAATTTTATTAATTACAATATTAAGTCATACATCATGTCAAACATAATGTTATACATAATATTTTACATAACATCATACAATAAGATTCTAGGGTACTAATTCCAACAATCTCCCACTTGTCCTAAAGACTATTGTGCACTAATCTAACTCTCATTCCCTTCTAATGTGATTTGAAAGTCCTTTGAGGCAAGACTTTGGTAAAAGGATCTGCTATATTATTTGCACTTTCAATATTTGCTACCACCACATCTTCACGAGTTATAATATCTCTAATAATGTGGTACTTTCTCTCAATGTGCTTTCCTTTCTTGTGATTTCTTGGATCTTTTGATTGTGCAACTACACCATTGTTGTCGTAAAATAATGTGATGGGAACTTGTTCCATTTTCATTACACCAAGGTCAGAAAGGAATTTCTTGAGCCATACAGTTTCTTTTGCTGCTTCACAAGCAGCGACATACTCAGCCTCCATGGTTGAGTCCGCAATACAAGATTGCTTTACACTCCTCCATGTTATGGCTCCACTTCCCAAGGTGAAAACACATCCTGATGTAGACTTTCTAAAATCTAGATCTGATTGAAAATCTGAATTTGTATAGCCAATGGGAATCAAATCCTCACAACGGTAAACAAGCATATAATCTCTCGTTCTCCGTAGATACTTGAGAATATGCTTTATAGCTTGCCAATGTTTTGGTCCTAGATTTGATTGATATTGGCTGACCATGCCAACTGAATAACAAATATCTAACCTAGTACATAACATGGCATACATAAGACTTCCCACTGTTGAAGCATAAGAAATTTGTCTCATCATTTCTATTTCCTCTTGAGTCTTAGGCCTTTAGTCATCAGACAGAGGAACTCCATGTCTAAAAGAAAGCAACCCTTTCTTGGAGTTTTGCATGCTAAACCGTTCTAGAACCTTATCTATATATCCAGCTTGTGATAAGCCTAACATCTTATTCTTGTGATCTCGCCAAAACTTGATCCCTAGAATAAAGTTAGCCTCACCCAAGTCCTTCATATCAAATTGGCTTGACAACCAAACCTTTACAAATGACATTACCCCTACATCATTTCCAATAAGTAGAATATCATCTACATAAAATACTAGGAACATTAATACTTTATCTTGATGTCTTTTGTACACACATGGTTCATTAAGACTTTGTTCAAAACCAAATGACTTGATTGCTTGATCAAATTTGATGTTCCATGACCTAGATGCTTGCTTAAGTCCATAAATGGACATTTTCAACTTATATACCATATGTTCTTGGTTCTTAGCTACAAAACGTTTTGGTTACATCATATAGATTTCTTCTTCAAGATTGCCATTAAGAAATGCAGTCGTGACATCCATTTGCCAAATCTCATAATCATAATGAGCAGCAATAGATAAGAGAATTTTGATAGATTTAAGCATTGCTACTGGTGAAAAGGTTTCTTCATAATCAATTCATTCTTTTTGAGTATACCCTTTTGCTACTAGCCTTACTTTAAAGGTTTCAACCTTTCCATCTATTCATCTCTTTCTCTTGTAAACCCATTTGCAACTAACAGGTTTAATGCCGTTAGGTGCCTTTACAAGATCCCAAACTTGATTGGAATACATGAAATCTAATTTAGATTTCATAACTTTAACCCAATAATGTGCATCTATATTATTTATTGCCTCTTCATATGTGTAGGGAGATGTTCAATAAGAACCTTCAAGGTCGGCCTACCTGCCAAGCTTGGCTTGAGGAAATCTTTGATCTGGAAACTCACTAACAGTGTACGTAAACTCATGGACCGAATTAATAAGTATAAGCGGGTCGAAGATGACCAACAACAAGGGAAAGGGAACGCCAAGGTTATCCTTCAGTAGATGAAGGATTTTAGGTCGGACAGATACAATAATAATCGGCCCCGAAGAGACTTTATTGGGCATTCAGGGTCTTTCACTATTCAAATGGTTAACATGGTATTCCGAGAACCAGTACACCAAGTCTTGGAGAAAATCAAGAACGAGTCATTCTTCAAATAACTAAATAAGATGGGAGAAGACCTAAAGAAGCGCAACCAAAACCTTCATTGCTAGTACCACAAGGACCGAGGGCACATTACGGAAGATTGTAGAACTTTGTGGAGTCACCTGAAGCAGCTGGTCAAAGAAGGGAGGCATAAGCAATTTTTACATCAACCCAATGGGTAAGAGGGCCAGGCAGGATTGGGATCTCGGAGGGAAATTTCTTCGAGAGCCCCTTTGGGCATAATTAATGTTATCCTCGCTGTTCTAGAGAGGATTGGTTCTCATCCCTCTAGGGTGATGTTTGTGGTACTGTTATCTACCAAGGACTTTAACTACGAGTCGAAGAGGGCTAAGATGGAGATCCAACCAGCATTATGCTTTTCGGATGAAGATAAGGTCGGAAACACACAACCACATGATGATGCCTTAGTGGTCACCCTCAGGATAGGGGGTATGATATGAAGAGGGTGTTGGTGGATCAAGGCAGCGGGACAAAGATTATGTACCCTGATCTATACAAATGGCTAAACTTAAAATTTAAAGATCTAATAGCTTATGATTCACCTTTGCTAGGCTTTGATGGGAAAGTTGTTCTCCTAAGGGGTCAGATCAAACTACCCATGCAAGCAGGCTTAAAGGTGGTAGATGCAGACTTCATTGTAGTAGATGTTTATTCTCCCTATACGGCCATTATAATAGAGCCCTAGTTTCATGCCCTAGAAGCCTTCTCTCTACATTTGAAAGTGAAATATTCGTCTAGGGATAGGATTGAGGAGCTAGTTGGAAGCTAGTCTATGGCAAGGTAGTGCTTGGTGACTGCAATTTTGCATTAGCCTGAAAATAAGTCCTCGGCCTCTACTCAGGCGAGCTAGGTGAGCTTATAGCAATTAAGGATTTCGATACCATTCATGGACGTGATGTTAGAAGGGACAAGCTGTGAGGGACTAGAAAAGGTGATTATAAATGATGATAAGGAGAAGTTTTTTCAAGTCGGTGCCTAGTTGCTTCCTTAGGAGAAGGAAGAGCTAATGTCGTGTCTTAGGAGGAATATTGATGTGTTTGCATGGAGTGCTTATGAAGCCTCTGGAGTGGACCCAGATCTCATTTGTCATCATCTAAATGTCAACCCAGCGGTTGTCCCCAGGAAGCAACCACATCGGGGCTTATCTAAAGAGCATTCCAAGGTTGTCAAAGAAGAAGTGTTTAAGCTTAAGCAAGCTAGTGCTATTAAAGAGGTGTTTTACTCTGAGTGGTTAGCTAATACTGTAGTGATAAAAAAGAAGAGTGGAAAGTGGTGAGTATGTGTTGACTTCACAGATTTGAACAAGACTTGCCTAAAGACCCCTTTCCCATGCCTTAGATAGATCAGTTGGTGGATGTGACTGTAGGCCATCCTCGGATGAGCTTTTTGGATACCTTTCAAGGGTACTATCAAATACCACTGGCTAAGGGTGACCAAGAGAAGATAGCTTTTGTTACTCCTACTGGAAATTACCACTACAAGGTGATGCTATTTTGATTGAAGAATGCGGGGTCTACCTATCAGAGGATGATGACCAGGATGTTCGAACCACAATTAGGCAAAAGTATTGAGGTTTATATAGACGATGTGGTGGTGAAGAGTAAGGTGGTGTCTGAGCACGTGGGAGACCTCAAGAATATCTTTGAAATACTAAGGAAACCTAAACTGCGCCTCAATACTTCTAAATGCTCTTTTGGCGTGGGATTTGGTAAATTTATGGGCTATATGGTCACTCATCAAGGAATTAAGGTCAACCCTGATTAGATTAAGGCAATTAATAGTATACAGCCACCTCAGAATCCCAAAGAGGTTTAGAAGTTGACAGGGATGGTTGCTGCCCTAAACCGATTTATCTTTCGGTCGGCAGACAAGTGCAGACCTTTCTTCCAATTGTTGAACAAGTGGAAGAGATTTGAGTGGACCAAGGAGTGTGTCTTAGCTTTCCAATAATTTAAGGAATACCTTTCTTGGCCACCTATTATGTCCAGGCTCGAGATGGACGAGGTTTTGTTTGCCTGCATTGCTGCGGTTACCCATGTCGTGAGCTAAGTGTTGGTATGAGGTGACAATGGGAGTTGTCCCGCTCAAAATTTGAGGAGAAATGTAAGCCGTAGGATCTACATCTCACCATAAGATGTAGGGAACAAAGCGCCACCTGAAACATTTAATGAGACATCATGGGCTCTAAAGTGTCAGGAACAGTTACAGGACACGCGAAGTGACATTCTCACATGTGGAAATCAAAGAAACATGTGGAATTAATTATCCAAAATCAAAACCCCATTTTTTCTCCTTGGACAGGAGGGAAAAAACCCGAGTTTTGAAGGGCTATTGTAGGGATAAGGGGCTTGAGACTATATGCTAGGCCTTGGGCCTTGTATGAGGACGCTTAGTGGTCCGATGACAAATAAACAATAATAAAGATGTAAGACTCGGAACTCCACGAGCAAGCTACGAATGAGAAGGTTGGGGAGGGTAGGTCGAGGAGGAGTATCTCTTCGACTAAACAATGTTGAGATCAGAAGATGTGTTTTGTCATTTAGAGTAACATTCCAGGAAATTCTATTGATAAGGATATGTATTATGAACGTACAGGACAAATGGGAGCTGTGAAATATTTAAGAGAAAGCTACAACCACCGTATTGAATGCTCTGTAACTAACTCTCTAGCCGCATTAATGAGGAAGTAATATTTAAACAGTATTTTTCAGTTTTACAGCTACTCCCAAAGACTTCAGGAATGTGCTGATGGGATAAGAATCAACACTAACAATTTAATGTACATGTGGAGGGTGGAGATAAAAGAAAGAAGAGAGTATAAAATAGTGAGGAGACCCAGATGGAAGGGGATCAGAGAACGAAGAGAAAAATACTGTAGCAACAAGAACTGTACTTGTAATCAAATTCAAGTAATATATATAAGAACTGATCTTCTCGGATTAGGCCGAGGACGATTTTTTTAGACAAAACCAGTCTATCTTTACTTCATTGTGACTTGGATCCATTATAGTTGTGGTCTAACTCTTTAGAACCTAATTTTCTAACACACTCTCTACAAATTCATTGTATTGGACTTTTTGGGCCTAGATCCTTTTGCCTTTTGGGCCTAGGAGCCGAAACTTACTCTTATAGTCATAATTTTTCATTCATTCCAATTTGAGATTTACACATTTTCTCATTAATATTACGCATTTAGAACTACTAATATAATCAAGAGTGTCATGAGACTAGCTTAAAAAAAGAACAAATATTACATGTTTATTTTATAGCAAAAAAAAAAAAGTGTCTTTATTATATGGGTTCGGTTAATGTGTGCCCTTAGGGCACACATTAACAAATCTATTTTTGAAAAATTTTATTGAGAATTGAAAAAGTTGTCAAAACTTTTTCAATTCTCGATAAACTTTTTCCAAAATTGGTTTACTATTGTGTGCCCTTAGGGCACACATTAGTAAAATCCTTATTATATATATATATATATATAATTTTTATTTTGAGAATCTAATTTATAAATAGATAAAGCAATTTGAAAATCAATAAGAGAGTGGTCATAGTTTTTAGGCAATGTTTTAATAAGAGTTAGAATTGTATTTGTGGGGGGAGAAAAACCCAGCCCAACTTATTGGGCCCAAGGCCCTGAATGAGGAACACTCTTCATCCGAGGAGATGGGGCTTTCAGTCGGATGCCCACGCCAATGGGGGATGCCTGGGGATGAACACGTATTCCATCCGAGGAGATGCTCATATGTCCGAGTAGTCATGAGCCCTCGGATCCGAAGAGGTTTGATCAAGCACGAGTATGGGAGGTTCAAGTGATCTATTTGACAAGTGTCAAGAGGGAGAGGAACCTCGGACACACATAAAGATAACGGCAACGGAGAAATATCAAGGAGGCATACTTCAACCACCACATTTAATGCACTGTACCTACCTTTCTGGCCGCATTTATGTGGACAGGACACCTGAACAGTGCTTTCTCAGCTACCGCCACTCACATAAGGAGTGGGATGATGGGACATGTACTCAAGTGGGAGCCTGGATGATGAACAAGTGGACGTAGGAGATGTAAGAAGGTAATGCTATATAAGGGAAGGGTACCCCTGATAGAAGGAGGAGGAAAAACAGGAGAGAGAAAGGAGATATTAGATGGTTGTAGCTCCAGAAATAGTAACCTTTGATTATCAATGAAAAACATCTCTTCGGACAGAATACTCATATTAGTCCGAGAGCACATTAATTCAACTTCTCGCATTGGTGTTGTTGTTTAATACTGTTATTTTCATTATTTGCCTAGCCCTTTCGCTCACTCTCTACAAAATTTATTGTTTTGGGCTCAGTGGGTTCCGAATCCATACCTCCTTGGGCTTGGGCCGCAAAAACTGACCCTACAGTATTTTTACCGGATTGTCCTTTAATTTTGTCTCTACTTAAATATAATAGTGTAGAGACATTTTTGAACAAAAAAAAGAAAAAAAGAAAATGAGGATCCCAAACATGGGAAGTCTTTTAAATAATACTCATTCTATCCCAAATTGTTTGGTCTGTATTCTATTTTGGGATAAATAGTAGTATAGATATGGATTGGGTTCAGACTTGAAATTTTCAAATTACATCTAATTTCAAGTCTTTTTTTAATATCTTAGAAATTGAATTTATAGATAAAATAATAAATAATATCATATTAATGTGAAATTTAGCATGCATGTTAAAAACATTGAGAAATTTTGATTCAAGATTATAGTTTTCAAAATATTAAATCATTATAAATTTATTAGGTAGTTTAATCTTAAAAATAGTTACACCTCATCTAAATTTTTTTTGGGAGAAGAATCTCATCTAAAAAAAAAAAAAAAAACTTAATCCTTATTCTATATACATTGTTTTAAGAAATTTTGTTGTCATATACTCTATTTGTTTTCTTTACCAATATGTCATATTTGTTTCAATTTATAGAAAATATGTGTTTAGATCATGTAATTCTTTTTATTTTTTATTTAATGGAGAAAGATAAACTAGTTTATGGGATGCTTTATATATAAAAAAATGTTTAATTGGATGCTCTTTAAATCATATAAGAATAAACATTTTTTGTGGATGAAATGTAAGACTTATTAACATTCCAGATAATTTCAAGCTTTAGAACAACGCATCTTTGATTAATGGGAGAATTTTTTATTAACAAAATGATAAAAAGGAGAAGAATCTCATCTAAAAAAAAAAAAAACTTAATCCTTATTCTATATACATTGTTTTAAGAAATTTTGTTGTCATATACTCTATTTGTTTTCTTTACCAATATGTCATATTTGTTTCAATTTATAGAAAATATGTGTTTAGATCATGTAATTCTTTTTATTTTTTATTTAATGGAGAAAGATAAACTAGTTTATGGGATGCTTTATATATAAAAAAATGTTTAATTGGATGCTCTTTAAATCATATAAGAATAAACATTTTTTGTGGATGAAATGTAAGACTTATTAACATTCCAGATAATTTCAAGCTTTAGAACAACGCATCTTTGATTAATGGGAGAATTTTTTATTAACAAAATGATAAAATTAGTAGTCTTTTTTCAGATGAGATTCTTCCATCTTTGATTAATTGGAGAATAATGTAAGACTTTTTTTTTTCTTGATACATGGAAGAACATTGAATATTCACATCCACGATAAAAGGGGACAATAATGAAATGAAAGTAGTGGATACCTAGGCAATACATAACAATATATATTTTTATTTTATTGTAAATTTAATCAACCACATTGATGATAGAACCTTCTCAAAAAGATTTTTTTTTTTTTTTTTGATGATAGAATATTGAATATATATTGATACAAATAATTAAAAATTATTCTTTTAAAAACAAATCAACTCATCCATTTGATATTGTTTATCTCCTTATCATATTGGATCAAACTGTTTTTCTAACTCAATCAAATGGCTCATTACAAATTGACTGGATCAAATAATTTGATAAAACTTAAATTTAGGCATAGCCGATCAATCCACGAAATAGTTGGCTAGTTGTCAACATATTCTTTATATAGTCAATTATCTTCAATAGAATATATACAAACCTACACAACAAAATCTCACACAAGTAAAAAAAAAAAAAAAAAAGAAGCATATTATACCAAAATCCACCACAATTCAGAATGAGAATTTTAAGAGTCTGTTTGAGAATAACTTTTTTTTTTTTAGAGAGTTTTAACCTATGACGTCCACTCCTGATGATAGTTCTTTATCATCAGACTAATACACCAATCAATCAGTTTTCTGTGTAGGCGGGGATTGAACCCTAGATCTCTTATACAACCATCAGAAACTTTACCTGTTAAGCTAACTAGAATCTACTATTTGGAAAAAGCTTATTTAGCTAAAATTGATTTTTTTTTTTTAAATTACTGTAGATAAAGCTAAAAAGTAGCTGAAATAGAACTCATGAATAGTACGAAAAAGTATAATAAGACTCATAAATAGTAGTAAAAATAAACTAAATAGAAAAAAAAAATTGACTTTTTAAGCCAATTCAAAACACAACCTAAAAAAATATATTTTATTGCGATTATAAACTTTCTATATATACCATATCTCACTTTCCTTGTAAGGTAAGACTGATTCGGTGGGTACTAATTTAGTGATTATCCTAAATAGGCAAACCCTTTTAAATTGTTCAAAAAAATTGAAAAGAAAACCCTAGACGCACTCAAGGGATAGACTTATATCCGTAACCAAACTCTCCACCACAATCACCGCGATTAGTTAACCCTGGTTAACTTCACAAACTAACCCTAGTTAACCCCTCCTCCACGCCATGAGATCTATATAAGCGACACATACGATACCTTCAAATCTCACTCCTCTCTCGATTTCCTTCTTTGCCCTTTTCTAGGGTTTCGGTTTTCTCTCTATTTTTCTCTCTCTCTTTCAGTTTCAGATTCTCATCAATGGCGTCTGCAGATGTTGAATTCAGATGCTTCGTCGGCGGGCTCGCCTGGGCCACCGATGACCAAGCCTTGGAGCGTGCTTTCTCACCTACGGCGATATCCTTGAATCGAAGGTCCGTTGGTCGTCGATCAGAGATTTCGGATCTGATCGATCCGGCTTTGTCGCCGATCCAAAAAAAAAAAAAAAATCCTGATCTGATCTGTTCTGCTCTGTTTCTCTGTTACTTGATTCTCTGTTACTATAAACTGATTCTTTTATTACTCACACAAATCGGTACGTTCATCTTCAGCTTTGTTTAAAAAAAAAGCGAAGATCGATCGGTTTTGTTAGTTTTTTTTTTTTTGCTAGTTTGATGATTTTTGGACGTGGATCTGATTAGATCTGGTTTGTTTTCTCTTGTTGTTGTGGTTTTTGTTGTTTTCAGATCATCAACGACCGTGAAACCGGTAGATCTAGAGGATTCGGGTTCGTCACCTTCAGCAACGAGAAGTCAATGAGGGACGCGATCGAAGGAATGAACGGTCAGAACCTTGACGGCCGCAACATCACAGTCAACGAGGCTCAGTCTCGCGGTAATGGAGGCGGCGGCGGTGGTGGAGGCTACAGTCGCGGCGGAGGAGGTTACGGAGGCGGCGGACGTCGCGAAGGTGGAGGCGGTGGTGGATACAGCCGAGGTGGAGGCGGATACGGTGGAGGTGGAAGTGGTGGATACGGAGGTGGTGGCGGTGGATATGGCGGAGGTGGCCGTGACCGTGGATACGGAGACGGTGGCTCAAGGTACTCAAGGAGTAGCGGCGGTGGGGCGGTGACGGTGGTAGCTGGAGGAGTTAGATTTGTTAGGAATTTGTCGTTTGTGACGCTCAGTTTGTTGGTGACTTGAGTGGGGTTATTTTAGCGTTGTTTGGATCTATGGTTATGTTATCGCTTTGGTTTCGTTATGGTTCTGGTTCTCGTTCTGCATTGTGGTTCTCGCTTTTTTGACCGGTGGTTCAGTTTTGACCGATGGTTACTTGTCCTATGTCCTCCTCTATGTTACCCAAAAAAAAAAATAGTTTAATGAAATGAAGTATATAATCCTTCTTTCGCAATTTCTTGTTCATTGTTAGTTTAGTTTGATCATCATTCATAAATATTCGAAGCTTCCTTCTTTCGCAATTTCTTGCTCATTGTTAGTTTAGTTTGATCATCATTCATAAATATTCGAAGCTTGAGATATTAGAAAGATATTTTGGTGGGTCATGGTTAGGGTCATTTTCAAAGAAAAAGTCGTATTTGGTGGCAATGTACGCCTTAATTTTAGCGTTGACTGGTAGGTTGGGTTGTTCCCACTTTATTCACGGTGCGATAAAGTAGTGTTATACCAATCCATTACGTATCTCGGGTGCAAGTTGCAACTGTTCACGACAAAAATGCTAGTATATTTGGGAATAATATTTTGACAGTATCCTGTCTTGTGTAACAGTAGGATATACTAACAAATTCAACTTTAAATCATAATAGCATCAAATCCATAGACTACTTGCAATGACAAAAAGGAGGAAGTAAAATAATCTAGTCAGGTTAATCACATTGCAACAAAATAGGACACAAACCCATCGTACCTAGAACCCTAATTTTCTAAACTCAAAAATAGACAACTAGAAAAATGATTTCAAATTATTGATGTGGGAAATATTAATTTGATTTTAGCTCTCTGATCGTTTGTAGACTAGAGAGCTTCGCTCTACATCAAACAAAACAAGAGGAGAGAGAATAAATCTTTCTTTTATTCAGCTGTTTTGTTGGTTGAGCCGATGGTCTCTGGTTGAGGCGAACTCTGATTGCTAGCAAGTCTTGAGTGTTTACCTAAGAGGAGGAGCTTTGTCTCCTTCTACAATAATTTTTTAATGAAAGAAATTCTATTCCTAATCTACAATAACCCAGGCTTAAGAGGTACTGTAGATGAGCAATGAGATTTAGAAGATTCGATCAGTATTTTAAGATTTCATTTTCTGTAATAGAGTGTGTGCATTTTAAATTAAATTACATTAAAACTTAAATAAAAACTTAAATAAAGAGATGAGTTATAGTGGAATTTGTTAAAGAAAGATTTAACATGTATGTTAGTTAAATTAAATTAATTAAGAGGATTGGAAGACTATAATATACGCTATGCTATGAACTATTTTTTAGATCAAGAGCGAATGAAGAGAAATAGTTAAACCAAAGAGTATTTTGTGACGGCGATTTAATAATACTCCTGAGAAATAGTTAAAGCAAAGAATATTTTGTGAGGGTGAGTAAATTTAATAATACTCTTAAATATTTGAGAGATTTCGGGTCAAATAAATGTGTTTCTTTTGGTGGAGTATTGAACTCAACCACTTATGTAGAGTTGGTCTGAAATACACAACAAACTGTTGGGCTGTTGTATTTTGGAGTATTGTGTGCGAGTGAGTGAATTTAATAATACTCCTAACTATTTGAGAGATTTCGGGCCAAATAAATGTGTTTCTCTTGGTGGAGCATTGAGCTCAACCACTTATGCAAAGTTGGTTCGAAATACACAATGAATTGTTGGGCTGTTGTATTTTGGAGTATTGTGTGAGAGTGAGTGAATTTAATAATACTCCTAAATATTTGAGAGATTTCAGGTCAAATAAATGTGTTTCTTTGGTGGAGCATTGAGCTTAACCACTTATGCAAAGTTGGTCCGAAATACACAACAAACTGTTGGGCTGTTGTATTTTGGAGGGGATAAGTCAAAAGTGAATTTCAATTGTATCGATTTCTAGGCTTTGCCAATCATAGAGGGCTTGAATTTTTTTAAAGAGAGAGAGATTTCCATGCCTTAGTTTGACATTATTCGTTTATTTTGTATTGTAACCAAAATATCATTTTAGTGGTAATTTCTCCAACAATTTTAAGGATATTCAAAATGGAGCCAACAACTAAGAAGCTAAATGACAATGTTGGAGAGCTCAACAATGCCTTCCATTTTAAGGGAGCTCATTTCAAAAGATGGAAAGCCAAGGTTCTTTTCTATCTAAGCCTTCTTATGGTAGCCTATATCCTCACTTATGCAGAGTTGGTCCAAAATACACAATGAATTGTTGGGCTGTTGTATTTTGGAGTATTGTGTGAGAGTGAGTGAATTTAATAATACTCCTAAATATTTGAGAGATTTCGGGCCAAATAAATGTGTTTATTTTGGTGGAGCATTGAGCTCAACCACTTATGCAGAGTTGGTTCAAAATACACAACGAACTGTTGGGCTGTTGTATTTTGGAGGGGACAAGTCAAAAGTGAATTTCTATTGTATCGGTTTTTAGGCTTTGCCAATCGTAGAGGACTTGAATTTTCCTAAAGAGAGCGAGATTTTCGTGCCTCGGTCTGACATTATTCTTTTATTTTGTATTGTAACCAAAATATCATTTTAGTGGTAATTTCTCCAACAATTTTAAGGATATTAAAATGGAGCCAACAACTGAGAAGCCAAATGACAATGTTGGAGATCTCAACAAGCCCTTCTGTTTTAAGGGAGCTCATTTCAAAAGATGGAAAGCCAAGGTCCTTTTCTATCTAAGGCTTCTTATGGTAGCCTATGTCCTCACTGAGAAGAATCCAAACAAGGTTTCTACTAACGACATGACCAAAGATGAACTCTATGACTATCAAGAAAAAACAGATAAGTATGAACAAGATTAGTATAAATGTTGTCATTATCTTTCAAATTGTCATACAGATCATTTCTATGATTATTATAATACTACATACACTTTTGCAAAGAAAATTTGGAAAGCTTTACAGAGCAAATATGACACCAAAGAGGCTAGTGCAAAGAAATATGTTGCTAGTCATTTCTTTCGCTATCAAATGGTGCATAGTAAATATGTTGTGGAATAGATTCAAGACTTTCAAATGATCATGGTGGAAGTTAGATCCCAAGGCATAAAGATTGAGGACAACCTTGTTGTGGAGGGTATCATTGACAAGCTACCACCATCATGGAAGGAGTTCCAAAAATCAATGCACCACAAGCAAAATGAGACGTCCCTAGGGGGGGGGGGGGTGGGGAGCAATTTTAACAGCCTGTCATGTTTTAAATAATGCGTCACCCAAAAAGACATAACTCACACCTTTTGAGTTGTGGAAGGGGCATAAGCTAAATTTGAGATATTTTAAAGTTTGGGGTTGCTTAGCCTTTGTAAGGTTGACAGATCCCAAAATACCTAAATTGGGCGTTATAGCTACCACTTGTGCTTTTCTTGGATATGTAGTAAACAATACAGCCTATAGATTTTTGAATATTGAAAATAATGTGATTTTTGAATCATGTGATGCTATCTTTCATTAGGGAAAATTTCCTTTTAAATCTAAAAATAGTGTGGGGTAAATAAATTAGAGAAGATGTGTTATCTCAGCCCAGTTGAAAAAGAACTTAGAAGGAGTAAAAAAGCTAGAGTTGAAAAAGATTTTGGACTCGACTATTATGTTTTTAATGTTGATGAAAATCCTCTTGCATTAAAAGAAACTTTGTTTTCACCTGATTGTGTATTTTGGAAAGAGGCTGTGAATGATGAAATAGATTCACTAATTTCTAATAAAACATCGAAGTTGGTAGATTTACCATGTTTTTGTAAAACAATAGGCTATAAATGGGTCCTTAGGAAAAAGCTTAAACCTTATGGCACAATAGACAAAATTAAAGCTAGACTTGTTGCGAAAGGTTTTAAGCAAAAAGCTGATATTGATTTTTTCAACACTTTTTTGCCTGTCACTAGAATTATATCAATTAGATTGCTAATTGCTGTTGTAGCTATACATGATTTGAAAATTCTTCAAATGGATGTAAAAACAGCATTTTTGAATGGGACCTACGTGAAGAAATTTATATGGACCAACTTGAAGGCTTTGTGGAGATTGGTCAAGAAAGTAAGGTGTGTAAGCTAACTAAATCTTTATATGGCTTAAAGCAAGCTCTTAAATAATGGCATGAAAAATTAGATTCCTGTATGATTGAAAATGGCTACTAGTCAAATGAATGTGACAAGTGCATCTATTATAAAACTTGGGAAAACTCACATGTCATTATTAGTCTCTATGTGGATGACTTAATAATATTTGGCTCTAATTTGCATGTTATAAATGAAACAAAAAGTATGCTTAGAAGCCATTTTGATATGAAAGATCTTGGTGAGGCTAATTTTATTTTGGGCATGAAAATTACAAAAATATGTGATGAAATTTATCTTGAGTAGTCTCATTATATTGAGAAAATTTTGAAAAAAATATAACTATCATGATTGCAAACATGTTATTACTCCTTTTGATTCTAGTATTCATTTGTTTCCTATTAATAATGACAATGATGTTGTTAATCAGGAATATGCTGGCATAATTGGTAGTTTGTGATATGTGACTGATTGTATCAGACCTGACATTGCCAATGCAGTAGTACTTAGTAGATTTACTAGCAAGCCTAGTAGAGATCATTGACAAGCCATTGAGTGAGTTATGAAATATCTATTTGGTACCAAATTACATGGTTTGTTCTATAAAAAATATCCTGTTATACTTGAAGGTTTTAGTGATGTCAACTGGAATACTTTGTCAGGTGATTCTTTGTCTACCATTAGTTATTTTTTTTACTTTGGGTGGTGGTGCAATATGTTGGAAATCTAAAAAATAACAAAAACCATTATTGCTAACTCTAATATGGAGGCTGAGTCAATAGCTTTGGCTTCAGCAAGTGAGGAAGCAAACTAGTTGAGAGATTTATTACATGAAATTCCTCTTTGAGAAAAGCCAATACCACCTATTTTAATTCATTGTGATAGCATTGCTACAATTGGTAGAGTGCGTAACCGTTTTTATAACAGTAAATCCATACCCATAAGAAGAAAACATAGTACTGTGAGATCTTATTTGAGTAATGGCATTGTTAATATAGAATATGTTAAATTTTGTGATAATCTTGCAGATCCTTTAACTAAGGCCTTAACAAGAGAAAGGGTCTGGAATACATCGAGGGGGATGGGATTGAAGCCCATCTAATAATGAGCCATGTATGAGGATACCCAACTTAGGGACTAGAGATCCTGAGAACTGAGTTTAATAGGAAAAACGAACCATATGGTGGCCGTAAGAAAATGCATGATTAATTTTAATTTTATAAAAAAAAAAAAAAAAAAAAAAAATCCATCCCCGTGGTGTAAATGCATTTATCCTATGATGTGTACGAGGTTGAGTTTTTTAAAACTCTTAATGAGCAATTTGTAGCTCTCATGAGTGGGGTGTCAAAGTTACAGGAGCACCCTAGACATATGTGAGCGTGGGAGTGGGGTCGCTCCCTATGAGAATTAAGCTTATTCTCAAAGAAGCTCATGAAAACTGGGATCAGCACATGCCTGTAATGTGCTAGCTAGTGAAGCTCATTTCAACACCTGGATCGTTATGTGTGAGCAGTAATACTTTATTTCCCCTAAGCAGTCATAGTTCAAGTCGGACACCACTACTGAATCTGGAGTAGAGATTGTTGTTTCACTAAGTGAAGGTTCAATGTTGAGCACACCTTCATGATGCATAATAATCCCTGTTTGCCTTATAATCTCTCATTTTTAATTTAATATTAAAATGAGTGGAGGAATGTGCACATTTTAAATTAAATTACATTAAAACTTAAATTAACTGAAAATTAATAAAGAGATGAGTTACAGTGGAATTTGTTAAAGAAGAGTTAACATGTATGTAAGTTAAATTAAATTAATTAAGAGGAGTCATCTAAACTAATAAATAACATGTAGGTTATGAGAAGGATTGGAAGGTTATATATATAGCTATGCTATCGATTATTTTCAGATCAAGAGTGAATGAAGAAAAGCAAAGAGTATTGTGTGAGAATGGGTGAATTCAATAATACTCATAAATACTTAAGAGATTTCCGGCCAAACAAAGGTATTTCTAGGCTTTGCCAACTGCAGAGGGCTTGAATTTCACTACAAAAAAAAGGTCCTATAGCCATGTTTTAAAAACGCGGCTATAGCTCTTGAAAATGTGGCTATAGGTCAATTTGGCCTATAGCTGTGTTTTTTTAAGTTGTGGTCTAAAACCTGTAACTATAGGCCGGGGTCAATTGCCACGTTTTTACAAATGCGGCTATAGGTCAAAACCAATGGCTGCATTTATAAAAAACGCAGCTATAGGACAGACTATATTTTATTTTTATTTTTTATTTTCCTGGCCAAATGGCAAATGCATTGGAGGTACACAGCCAACCAACCTGGAGGTTTAACAATGAAACTCAAAACTCAATTTATAAAGTTGCCCAAGTTATTTAGCAACTCTTTGTTTAATTTTGCTTGCAAGTCGGCCCATTTCCATTGAGTCTAAATTTCTCATAAACTTTTATTACATCCATAATTCTTCAAAATAAAAGATCCTTCGCAAAGACACAAAATTAAAATTCCTCAAACATACAATCAGAGCTTAATGGTAAAAGTTCTAATCTCAACATAACTGCAACCAAGAATAGAGGTTCTTAGCAAAACAAACATTCCCTCAAAAAATATTGGATATATAAACACATTAAAAAATTATAAACACAAAAAACACATAAATACCTACAAATATATCTTAAGGACACATATTCTCGAACAAGTTAAAAGAAAAAGGAATTCATCTTGTTCGAAAGTAAGAGGAACAAGGGACATTATTGTATCAGTGCCTTTTACATGATAAAATTATAAAATTAATACATGGTGACTCAACTTTATACATACACATGCACATATAGAGATTAGTAAGTTACATGTGCATCCTATGGGTTTTAAACCAAACACAATGTCCTCCACCCCATTCTGTAGGAGAAGGACAGTTCCATTTGAGTTTTACATGTATGTATGAATGTAATTTAAGCACATTCCAACCCTTTATTTGACACAATGAGATGCCTTAATGATAAATCAGCATGGTTACAGAGCTGGTGTAACAAGAAGCAAGACAAAGGAGAAATTAGATTATGACAAGTGCGCTACGTAGTTGCAACATACTGCCTTAAATGATGGTAGTTTTGTTTTTTGTTTTTTTCCTCAAGGTAACAACAACTATGAAGTGCTTTACATTGTAGCAGATAATTCACTTATCCAAGTGTACCCACCAAAAGAGAAGTGATAAAAACCAAAGTAAATAAAAACTTCAATTGAAGCTTTAAAAAGTGTATAGAAAGAAACAAAACGACAACAAAACATCAAAAGCTCAAAGTCAATCAATTAAAAGGAGGAAAAAAAAATGCATGCGTCAAATGTTTAGTTCATACCTAATAGATTTTGAAAATATTTCAAACATTAATAGTGTAGAGATAATGTCAAATGTTTAGTTCACACCTAATAGATTTTGAAAATATTTCAAATATTAATAGTGTAGAGATAATGTTTTTACTATCTGCTTCAATCTTTTTTTAAACCAGAACTGTCTACATGATGTAAACAAAGTAACAAACCCATCCAATCAAACAACATTCAAGAGAAAGTCTTAGACCAAATATGAGTTTTTACACACATACCAAGGAGATTCAAATTCTAATTATCACAAAATCATTTCACATGATGTACTAAAAATATGTCCATTAGCAAATGATTTTAAGTAAAAATAATCACTATAGTTTTGGATTAGAATCTGTTTTCAAATCAAACAAAGTGAACACAATTTCCTTCGGACTAGATACATTATCACAAAATCATTTCACATGATGCATTAAAAATATGTCCATTAGCAAATGATTTAAGTAAAAATAATCACTATAGTTTTGGATTAGAATCTGTTTTCAAATCAAACAAAGTGAACACTATCTGCTTCAACCTTTTTTTAACCAGAACTATCTACATGATGTAAACAAAGTAACAAACCCATCCAATCAAACAACATTCAAGAGAAAGTTTTAGACCAAATATGAGTTTTTACACACATACCAAGGAGATCCAAATTCCAATTGTCACAAAATCATTTCACATGATGTATTAAAAATATGTCCATTAGCAAATGATTTTAAGTAAAAATAATCACTATAGTTTTGGATTAGAATTTGTTTTCAAATCAAACAAAGTGAACACAATTTCCTTCGGACTAGATACATTAGGCACATGATAATATTTAGCCTAGACTTCTAATTTCACATAGCACAATTCCCAAGCCAGCATAGATAGCTTATCCAGTGCTAAACATTTTAAAGTGCTTATAAAATGTCAACCCTATTCAATTTCAATAAGTCAAGTAATACAAGAATTTTCAAAACTGTTGAGGTGGCATGTCATGATTAGTGTATAATAAAAATAATATTAGTGATGGGACAATGAGGAAAGATGATTGCTCATTCCATTTTCCACATTTAAGACATAGAAAATTTTAATATAAGAAAGAAGCGATAATGAAAGCATGAATCTTCAGTCTTTTGATGAAAAATTATTATGGGTTCTGTTTATATATCATTCTTACTTATCAAAAAAAAAAAAAAAAAATCAACATGGGGGTCAAAAAATATCTACCTTGAGCAATCCCAGGTGGTGAGCAGTAGCCTTGTTCTTTTGAGTCTTTGCCATCTGCAATGAACACAAAAACCATGTTCATATATTAGTTAATAAAAAAAACTCACATGTATGCCAATGAGCTCAAGCTTAAATGTGACCTTCACTCATTGTAATAGCGAATGATCTTGTGAGGTTGTGGGTTCAAGATTCATTAGGTGCGTGTTTAATTACCAATAAAAAATAAAATATCACATGCATACCCTAAACAACATAAAGATCAACTCTCTATTCACCCAAAAGTCTAGAATCTTACTAAGAGCTAAATTATTATTACAGACTTGTGTTTAGATGGAGGAATACGAGAAAAAGGGAAGATGGTCAAAGTATACTCAAATTAGTCCATAGCAGCCACAGTTCATAAAAAATAATAAATAAATAACCTAAATTTTGAGACCATACCAACTTAGTGACTGCCGCAAGGTTCTAAAATTATATGCAATAACTCTATAAAACCTTCTACAACAGTACAAGTACAACGACATAGTTATTGATTTTTTTTTTTTAAATTTAATAGAGACGATAGTAGATCAGAAACGCACATACGGGTTTTACTTAATCATCATTTTTTTTTATTGAATTTTGCCAACAATTCATGGTTGGTATGAACTAGAAAATTAACAACCTGCCAACTAGTTTATAGAGTGGTTGTACTTGTGCTTACTCTTCTAAATTCTATTCCAACTATGGAACAAGCATTTTTTTTTTAATCCTAAATATTGTCAAACTGGGCTTCAAAACAGCAAAGGAAGACTATTTTCTAGATGATTATTTGATTATATACATTGAAATGGAAATTACTAGGAAAATCTTAGTATATAACATAAATTATTTTCAGAATTTAAAATAATGTCAAATTTCTTGATATTTGATTGATATACAGTGTATTAATAAATAATTATTTTGTGTTCTTTAGGTATAATTCAAACAACGCAAAAAGAAGCCTTCATTCCTTTTAGGTATTGCCTCTATTAGAAAAAATTGACAGCAATATTTGTCATATTTAAATTAAAACCTTATGGAATCACTAGAAGCTGTATAATTCAAACACATTCAAGTGTGTTTGGCAAATGATGAGTCCATAAAAACCATTAAGGTCGTCCATCTTAATGGACGATAATTGCATCATTAGTGGGTCATCAAAGAAAGATGAGTAACCACTCAATACATTCAATAACGACCATCAAAGGTCTTAAACTCTCCCATCAAGACAAAGAACGTTACGATTAGGGTAATAATCACCCTTATTTATGTCCAACGGCTACTTAAGTCACCTATAAAAAGGGACAATCTATCCATTTGCTAAGGTATGTCAAAAACCACTACAAAATGCTATCTATAGTAGAAAAGATATGGGCTGATACTAACTTAAGCATCGGAGGCTCCCCCACCGAGCACAATCCGGTGGTCTCTTCGATCAACTCTCTTTATCTTGCAAGACCTACAAGATCGTCTAAAGCTCCGGATTGGACGAGTGATCCAACTGACGATTTTGGCATCATCAGTTTGGCGCCGTCTGTGGGGAGATTAGCCATTAAGCTCTTCCTGCAACAAAGGGTTACTCTTTTTGAATTTGGAGTAATGGATGGTAAAGTACAGTACCAAATAACCCAAAATAACACTCCAATCAAGGAATCCTCCCATCTGAATCTCTAATACACTATTGGAGCACCTTCGTCGTTTTGCTGGTGAAGGGCGCATGTAAAAAAAAAAAACCCTTCTTATAAGTGGGTGTTAAATGGATGCATTCCATGGGCTAACCCACTAATCCATCCATTGAGTGTAATCGTTCAGGTACGTTTGACGGTTTGATTCTCCTTATACTAATATTTCTATTTGGTAGAATTATGTTTTGCCTAAGATTTTATAGTCTCACCTCTTAGGTGACTCCAAATAAGGCATAAACAATTTTTGGAAACAATTATGTTATAGCTATCAGATCGTGTATTTACAATTTGGTATTGCATAACTTAATTTTAGGCTAGTATTCTAGAAAATTTGCTTAAAACGAATAGTCCGAGTTAAGCAAAGCACCTATAAAAAAGGTCAACTATGGAGACAATGGATACATGTATAACAATTCAATTTTTTTTAGAAATTTACCATAATCGTCAGTACACCAAAAATAGTGAATAATTTCACAAGAATAGTGTAAATCTCATATTACTTATTTCAAATAGTCACAGAAATCACAAGAGGAATAAAAAAATTTTGTGGCCAAAAATTAGCGAAATATTATGATCTTGAATCCGATTTATGCCATTGGAAAGGTTTTTACTACCTTTCCTAATATAACAGATTGTTTTTATTTTCAATTGATATATAATAACACCCTTATTGATGTTCATGCATTATGACATTTTATATCACTATTTTTCTTTCCTAATAAATCTTGTAAGATAAAGAAGATGGAAAGCGAAATATTATTTCTTTACCAAAAATAATACTCCATAAATCTTAACTTTCGGCATGTGAGAAAAGTGAAACTGAAATGTATTATCTTAATAGTATTATAGTATGTCATAATTCTAAGCATTAAAGAAGCAATTCATATCTCATTGCCTTTTCAAGTTTGAGAACCCCAATTTTAGACCAGAAATTATTCATACATATTTTTAGAAATTTGATTTATATCTCAATAAAGCTCTTCAACAAAGAAAGGAAATAAATGTACTTTTCTACATTTAGTTCCGTAATGAAAATTATGGATCTCGTTAATGTTCCTTAGACGGTATTCACATTAAATTCGTCATTTGAGGTCAATCAACAAAAGCTCTTGGAAAGGTCCAAAACACACATATTGCCTCCCACGGTTGATGCTTCGTGGACTTTTATTTCCACAAGGAAGACTAGTTCAACAACAAACCATTGATAAAGCTATGTAATTTACACTTAGTAGAAAGTATGTGGACTGCAAAGAAATTATTACCAATAGTGAAAGAAGCAGCAAAGCATAGCAGGTATGTTCATAATTACACTCTCTTGTCATGTTTCAATATCTACTATTTACGCAACATAGTAGGGCCTTTTCTTTCTTAATGCATTTTGATAAGATTGGAAATAAGGAAGTCAAATATTATTGTGCATGATAATGTATCATAACTTTAGGCATTTAAGAAAAATGAAGCCGAAACTTTTTTTACTAAAATTATGATCTTAAATATAGGCATTAAAATAGGAAAGAATACCTTAATTGCTACAACCTACACACTTCAAAGAAAGTCAATGGCTAAGAAGCCAGGATGATTCTTTGAAATCTTTGTCATTAAAGCCAAATATAAGTCATATATTGTGGCCTTAATATCATAATTATGGCCATTAAAGGGTTTCATTACATTTTCTACTATAACTAAAACAATCCGTTTGTGCCATTTTATGTGTCAAATTAATGCTATGCTAAAGAAGGAATATAAATGATAAACAACAAAGGATAATACCTTGGTTGATAACTTGATATTCACGAGTAGCAAAGTTGTGTCATAGGGCCATCCCCCAAATTTATATTTGTATTTATTGATAACAACAGTAAAAGATGAAAGATAGAAATGAAAAAATATACTCTCTACAGTTATGAATGAGTTATTGGTTCATCAACTGACTAATGACACATTACTAAAAAAAAAAAAAAAAAAAAAATCCAAAAAGATTTAAAAGAAAGCTTAAGAAATAAAATGCATGAATGGCCTATTTGGCCTTGCGTAAGAATAATTTTCAAAGTGAATGCAAGGTAGGACTAGGGTTGAAAGGCCCAAAGAATTACAAACTTCAGTCCTTATAGAAAAACTGCAATAGTTAAGCAGAAATCATTTTCAAAATATTATGAAATTTTTACCTTGAAATGTCCCACAATAGAACGAACAAAATTTACTATTCAAACTTTTCCATGTATCAATATATGTTGCTCTGACTTTGAGAATGGAGAATTTAAATGGTTCGATCTATACACGACCATGCGTTCGAGCATTCAAAGGGAAAAATGTGGGACTCTTACGGTGTCACAATCCACAAGTATGGTTCAATAGAAGTGGCTATACAGGTACGATGTTTTTATTTTATGCTCGCACTTGTGACATCACCAGAGTAAATACTTACTTACATATGTGATATACAAGCAGAGTTACTGTCTCTAAATAGTAAGTAGTGTCAAATTGTTTCCATGTGATTCCATTAGACGAAAATTAGTTAAGGACCATGTGAATGCACCTTAAAGTAGTTGGCCAAATATATATTTTGACCCGAATGACATGTACTCTATATCAAGCTTACCATTTGAGAACAATCGAAATTATTTAGTATTTTTTGGAGCAAAGTGAAGCTAGTAAAGCTAAAAAAAAAAAAAAAAAAAAAGGATCAACAAAAAGCTCAACATGAAATAAATCATCCAGCAGAAAAAGGTCATGGACATGGACCTGCAATAATTGTTGAGAATATTGCAGATGTTTTCCTAGCAGGTTAGGTCCCTATACTTGAATTTCCTCTTATTTATATTATAATTACTTGCTTTACTTAGAATAGAGCAAATTCTAAAAGTATTCAAACCACAATATGAGGGAAAGATATTACACCCTCCTTTTAGCAACCTTATTTATGGGTAATCTATTTCCCCATCGTAGTTGCTATTGTCTAGATAATTTCTATGTTAAGGGCCAAGAGTTGAACAATTGTATGCTTAAATAGTTGTTGACAGATTTCATAGTCAACTGATGGAGGGAACATATTTCATAAAAAGAAAGCAAATGAGACGGTAGGCTAATTCTGCATGCTTTATTGCCACAAAACTTGGCAACCAATGTGCACATGCATGTCATATGGGCTGGAATATATACAATAATTTATTCTCTTATTTGTTTACACCAAATTCCACCACTCTTTAAAATACTTTGCCAAGTGTTATTTAGTTGCATGCGAATAAGGTACTAGTTATGAAAATGATTGTGGAAAGGCAAATTGCTAAATTACAAGATTAGTACAAACATGCACAATTGACACAAAAGGCTAGACAATTTCTTGCTAAAGTTAAAAGGCTTGACTAGTAATATCTACTCTAGCTAGTGTAACCTATTTTAGACTTTTGATCTCTAGCCGATCAAATGATCTTAAGTTCATCCATTTCTTTTGCTATTCTACTATCGCCAAAACAAAGAAAAAAGTGGAAATGTTGAACTACCTATAGAGCATGCACTTCATACATAAAAAGAAATTTTGAAGGGGATTCATAATTTGACGAAGAAAACCCTCAAGAAGAAAATAGAGATATATCTAAAAGTTGTGAAAATTCCATCTACATCACAAATGTCGAGTTTAACTCCTGTAAATTATGGAGTTGTACAAATCCAACAAAGAAGAGTTGTATAAGTAAGAGTTCAACGACAAGGAGTTCATCAAGAAGACTACAACAATGAAAAGATCGAGGTATTTACAAAGTAGTATCGAGATTTAAGGTCTTCTATTGAGGTAACTCATTTCTTTCTTTTTTAAATTATCCATGAGATTATTTTATTGAAACTAAATAAATATCAAGCTTGCATGATATTACAAATGTGTATGTGGTACATGTTGAAAATATTGCTATAAAATTATTACAATCATCACAATCAATATAACTATATTATTAGTAGCATATGTTTCATCGTCAAGAATCTGAGAAGTTCTATCAAGTCTCTTAAACTTAAAATGCTAGATGATCGTGTTCATGAGTCTCAATAAATTTCCGCTATCTCTGTCAACTCACCAAAATATTTTTAAATTGCTTTAAAGATTATACACGGTGCAAGCACCTAACAAAGACCAGCTTAAAGAAGCATATAGTCAAATAGCTTCAATTTTTATACTTCTCTATGATTCATATAGAATGTACTTTGTAAAAAAAAAAAAAAAATGAAGCAAAAGAGATCTAGGCCTTAGACATGAAGTATCATGTTGAGCTTAAAAAATCTTGAAAAGAGAAGAGCTTGTCATCTTAAAAAGAGAAAAGCTTATCAAGAAGATCCTAGTAATGAAAAGATCGAAGTATGTGACAAAATAATGTCGTCATTTAAGACAGATCACAAAAAAGGTAAAACTCTAGGATTATAAGGAAATAAGAAAAAGGTCCACCTAGGCTATTGGTAACTTACTATTTATATATGAATTGTTCTAAAATTCTTGTTTAACCAAGTCTTGGCAAGTGCATGTGCTACTTAATGCAGATATCAACATGGCCTCAAAAAGGTCCAAAACGACATAGTGTCAAGGAATCTTTCCAACAATAAGTGACAAGATTCCTTAAATGGATATAAGTCGCAAAAAATGGCTAAGTGATAAGATTCTGCCAAGACGGATGTAAATCACTGACAAAGTCTAAGTGACAAGATTCCTTAAATGGATGTAAGTCACCAAAAAATAGCTAAATGGCTAAGTGATAAGATTCTACCAAGACGGATGTAAATCACTGACAAAGTCTAAGTGACAAGATTCCTTATATTAATGTAAGTCACCAAAAAATGGCTAAATGGCTAAGTGATAAGATTCCGCCGAGACGGATGTAAATCACTGACAAAGTCTAAGCGACAAGATTCCTTAAAATGGATGTAAGTCACCAAAAAATAGCTAAGTGATAAGATTCCGCCAAGACGGATGTAAATCACTAACGAAGCCTAAGTGACAAGATTCCTTAAATGGGTGTAAGTCACTAAAAAATGGCTAAGTGGTAAGATTCCACCAAGATGGATGTAAATCACTGACGAAGTCTAAGTGACAAGATTCCTTAAATGGATGTAAGTCACCAAAAAATGGCTAAGTGATAAGATTCCGCCAAGACGGATGTAAATCACTGACGAAGCTTAAGTAACAAGATTCCTTAAATGGATCTATGTCACCAAAAAAATAAAAAGAAAAGGACAAGATTCCGCTAGACAGATGTAAATCGCTGACGAAGTCTAAATGACGAAACCTTGTAACTGGATTTAAGTCACCCAAAAGTGGCTAAGTGGCTAAGTGACTAAATACCCTTAGACAAGTGTAAGCAGACAAGGATTCTCACACAAGTCACATGCAAATCAAGAATATCAAACGTGACAATCTAAAAATGAATAAAAGAAGAAGCATTGAAGTGATAAAAAATGGTCATCCAAAGAAATTAACTTGCTCTTCAGCAATGATAAAAAATGGTCGTCCAAAGAAATTAGCTCACTTTTAAGATCAAGCTATGATCCCTCGAACATCCAAAAAGACCTTCAAAAGGTAGATACTAAGAAGTCGTCACAAAAATACTACCATTCTTGAAGAAGAAAGTAGTTGAAGATAAAGAAGTCTGAATCTAAACAAGTCAAGAACATTCCCTAAGCCTGACCAGCATAAAGCAAAATCAGACTTGGGAATGGGGGGCAACTGATGAGTCCATAAAAACCATTAAGGTCGTCCATCTTAATGGACGATAATTGCATCATTAGTGGGTCATCAAAGAAAGATGAGTAACCACTCAATACATTCAATAACGACCATCAAAGGTCTTAAACTCTCCCATCAAGACAAAGAACGTTACGATTAGGATAATAATCACCCTTATTTATGTCCAACGGCTACCTAAGTCACCTATAAAAAGGGACAATCTATCCATTTGCTAAGGTATGTCAAAAACCACTACAAAATGCTATCTATAGTAGAAAAGATATGGGCTGATACTAACTTAAGTATCGGAGGCTCCCCCACCGGGCACAATCCGGTGGTCTCTTCGATCAACTCTCTTTATCTTGCAGGTCCTACAAGATCGTCTAAAGCTCCGGATTGGACGAGTGATCCAACTGACGATTTTGGCATCATCAGCAAACTTTGCCACATTAGCACAATAGATTCTTAAAATTCTTTACCTCGCTTATATTTAACTAGAGTTATCGACTATCAATACCAATAAAAAAAATACTTGTACCATAGAGTAATTTCAGATAACCCTATCCATTAACTGTGGAATTAAAAACAAAAAAGAAGAAGGTTGAAAGAAAGCTAGATGGCAAGCTCACCAGCCTGGCCTTTATGTAGAATTAAAAAACAAAGTACTAGTATACTACTACTAATGGAGTATTCAGAAAAATTCCACTATCTGCCACATTTAAATAAATTAAATAGAAAAAATTTAGTTGCCCTTAGCTTATCATCAAATATATGTAGTATACTATATTTGCAAATTTATCTAGTCACAAGGTTATTACTTGTGTACAAGAAATTTTCCTTTGTCAAAATCTTGTGCCTAGTTTTGCTTTCCCCCCACCCCCCAAAATGCAAAGCTAAACTACAGCCCAAGTTGGCAAAGGGATCAACAAAACCCAAATATCTCTCTTTTTGCCTTAAAATAAGGTAAGCACATATAAAACATCATAAGCAACACATCAGTAAGAATCTCACCTTTCTTTATAAACAATATGGCCTCTTGCACAAATAAAAAATCTCTCAAATCTTAATTGTAAGTTCTAATTTTAATATTCATATTCAACCTTTTGGAGGACCCTAAACAAAGTAATATTCTAATACAAAATTGACCAAATGAAATAATTTTAAAAGTACAATACTATTTTGTTACTTGCATCAGCAAACAATACAACAAAGCAATGGGAATAGGCATCAAAATCACTAACATGGTCATAATTAGGAAAACAACGCTAACTCTATATCAAAAACCAAATTCAATATCAACTTTGATTCATACTCGCGGTAACTCGCCTAACCTTAATTATCGCATTAAAAGGACCAATCTTTGACAACAAATTTAAAAGAAAGAATACGATTCAATAAACAGTGAACAAACCAAATTTCACAAGCGCTAAGAAGATAATACACAAACATAACCACAATTAGGCACTCCAAATAATTATATTTAAAAAAATTACAAAAACCCTCAAAATTTCGAAACCCTAACATTCAGAGCACTCTAAAAACTTACAATTCAAGAAGTAAAAATTGATAAAAATCCCTCAAATTTACGAAACCCACATTGAAAATCTCATATTCCATCTACAAAATATCATTTTGACCAGTATAGCCATGTAAAAACAACAATAACCGAGGCCCAACAATAGAAACAACACAACCCACATTTCATATACACCAACAAAGGCTTATCCAAACATAAAAGTAAAAGTAAAACCCCAAACCCATTTGAAAATCCCACTAAAAGGGTTTCGAAAAAACCAAACATAACTTGCATAAACCCTAACATCTATTCAGATCCAAATTGAAGGGTAAAAAGGGGAGATATACCATAATGAGATTGAAGAGTGTAGCGATCTGAGCGAGTGACTAGAGGGGATACGAGCAAGTGGCACGTGTCCCTCCCTCCCTCCATGTAGCGAGCTCCTGTGACTGAGAGTAGAGAGAAAGAGCTTTTGATCTTCTTGTCGTAGGTTTTGTTCTTCTCTTTGTTTTGCTTTAGGTTTTTAGCTCGAGGAAATCGAAGGAGTTATAGGTTTGTTCGATCTACTTTAGGTGTTTAGGTCAGCGTTTGGTGAACAGAAGGGTTGAATAGATTTTGGGTTAGTATTTATACCAAACCTAAAGTCGCGTTTTTAACTTGCGGCTATAGGCAAAGCTGAAGCCGCGTTTTAAAAGCGCGGCTATAGGAAAACTAAAGGTGCGTTTTAAAAATGCGACTACAGACTAAATTTAAAGCCGCATTTAAAAACGTGGCTATAGGTAAGGTAAAGCCGCATTTCCTAAATGCGGCCATATCTGAGATTGATTTTTTTTTTTTTTTTTTTTCTGATTAGGTTGGTCCTATAGCCACATTTTTAAAACACAGCAATAGCTCATAACCAAAAAATGCGGCTATACACACCTAAAAATGAGGCTGTAGACATACTCTATAGCCGCGATTTAAACACGCGGCTATTCTCTCTCACTTTAAGCCGCGTTTACATAAAACATGGCTAAAAAAAATGTGGCTATAGACCCGCATATTTTGTAGTGTCTCCTTAAAGAGAGCAAGATTTTTGTGTCTCAGTCTGGCATTATTCATTTATATTTCTATTTGTATTGTAACCAAAATATCATTTTATTGGTAATTTCTTCAACAGAAAGTATTTTGTGTTTAATTAGTTTGCTGGAGATGCTGAGAGTGGGCATTCACGAACGGGTCCTGCCTTTGATTCAATCAAGGTTGCTAGGCTGCCTTCATCACTTGAACGACTCTTATGTGTTCGAATTGTAGAATAACTCGTGCTCTTCTCTCATTGTAGAAAGAAAAAGATTCTAATGTCTTGTTGCAGTAAATATTCACTGCAACAAGGCTTCGCAGAAATGGTTTTCAGAAAGTTCAATCTAGGTTCTCATAGTCTCTGATATAGTCATATGCTTATGTATTTGTGGTTGATAGGGTAGCACTAGATACCTCTTTGATGGGCAGCACATTCAATTGTCCAGTTTGCAATTTATGTTGGCATCTCTGATGAGGTTTTGGAAACAAATAGCAACCAAGTTGTAACCCATGATTTCTCTATTATGGTCATTCGATACATGTTGTAATAGCACTAGATACCTCTTTGATGGGCAGCACATTCAATTGTCCAGTTTGCAATTTATGTTGGCATCTCTGATGAGGTTTTGGAAACAAATAGCAACCAAGTTGTAACCCATGATTTCTCTATTATGGTCATTCGATACATGTTGTAATATCTTTGTTATCTGGGTTGCATATGTGGGAGTTAGATTTCTTTAGGCTTAAAAGCTTAATGAAGTTAATTTCTTGTATTTCAGTGGCCCATGATGAATGTGCTTCTGATTGTTTTGTATGGTCGGAAGATTTGTGTGCCAATGTAGGTTGTGCTTTTTTATGTATCCAAGTAATTTTATGTTAAATAAGTATATATTTCTAATCTTACGTTAAAAAAAAAAAAAAAAACTCTAATGAATATAAATAAAACTTTAAGATAATTTAAATTAACAATTATAATAATGTCTTACAAGTATCATTAAATTAATTATCAATATTATACAATAGAAAAATCTATAAACCGTTACTCCTTGATGTATTTTTAAAGTTAAATCTGTGTACCGTTTTTGTTTTTTTATTTTTATTTTTCTGTTCGTGGGGAAAAAGTTTTATCTCTATTTCACTCATATTTTGGAAATTTGACACCTCCCACAACAAAATTGCTGTTTGTTTGGGTGGTTTAAATGTATATTTTTAACATTTCACTTTACTCTAGGTTTTATTTATTTAGTTTTCAAATGACTCGTTAGTCGTTATATATATGAGTTAAGTTCAAGTTACACCTGGTGTAACTCTAAGTAATATTACACCACTCAATAACTTGTTATTGAACTAATATTTTGAAAATCCAACCGTTGAATTACATGTTTTATATGTTCTTAACATGCATGCCAATTTTCATATCAATCGGGTGCTATTTACCATTTGATCTATAAGCTCATTTTTTATGTATTATCTTAAATTACAAAAATTTGAAATTTAACAATTGATTGATGATATGACTATTAATCTTTGATCATCTCAAAATTTTGCAAACATGAAGAATATATAAAGATAATGTAATCTAACGGTGAATTTGTCAATATTCGCATTCAATTAAAAAATATTGAGTGGTGTAACATGGCTTAGAGTTACACCAGGTGTAACTTGAACCCAGCCCTATATGAGTTAAGTTCAAGTTACACCTGGTGTAACTCTATTTCATATATATATAAAATAGAAAAATGAATCTATTTCAAAGTTTGAAAAATAAATTGTTTCAAACATACATTTATAGGCCTTATTTTAAAAAGAAAAAGAAAAAAGAAAATGACACGTGTATGGAAAAAAATATTTTAATGGGTTGCGTAACATAAGTGCCTAAGAGTTTTACTTATGGCTGGGCCCGGACTACATTGCTAGGCCGAAATAGAGGCCCAACTGTACCTTTTGGAGATGACAATGGTATCGGGCACGGTCAGATTACTTGTGTTTTCAGTTTTGTTCCTTTTTTACAAGGGAGGGGAAAGATGTCGGGACAAGACAAAAGGTGTAATCATTTTTTGCTATCCTTAATGATATGGATTTTGCCATATTCAGGATTTTGCTATCCTTTTGAGCAACCTTTTGAGTATTTCAAATACATTTATACACTTTTTTACATACCTTTTCATCTATATATATATATATATATAACATTCAAATAACATTATTTAAACTTCTCTACCAAACACCCCTAAGTCTACAGACATTAAGTTTTTCACAACTAATTGTGGGCAGTGACAGACCTTTTTATAGTTGTATTATGGTTAAATAATGTATTATAAGTTTGGTTTAAAATACTAATATTACTATTTTTGTGTGTGTTTTAATAAGTATTACTGTTTACTAAATAAATAAATAAATAAATAAATATATATATATATATATATTGTTGACGGTGGCAAGAATATTTTTTGGGTAATTATCAAGAAACTTAAATTACACAAAATTTAATTAAAAGAGAACTTCATATATTGATAAAAAAAAAAAAATCGCATACACACAAATACATAAAGTCTTATAATTTCTTTCCACATTTTTTTTTTTTGAAATTTTTGTATGATAGTCTCATTACCAATGTTGCAAGTTACATCTCTATCAAAATTTTAGTTAGATAAAAATTTTATTGGGATTTTTCCTTTTGTTTATAAGGACCTAATATATTGTTAAGTGAACTAAAATTTAAGGACAAAATTTGGCTACAAACTTAATTGTACCATAAGGCTATAACTCATTAAATAAATTAACATGACCACATATTTTGAAAATTTAATTGTTGAATTGCATGTTTTTTATGTTCTTAAAATGAATGTCAAATTTCATGTCAATCGTATGTTATTTACTTTTGATCCATAAATTTATTTTTTATGGATAATTTTACACTACAAAAACTCGAAATTTAAAGATTTGATTGATAACATAGTTATTAATCTTTGATCTTCTTGACAATTTGCAAATATAAAAGATATAAGAAGAAAATGTAATCTATTTAATATGAGAAGGGAGCACAACAAAGTGGCCCATGAGCTGGCTCACTATGCTAGATATAGAAGCAAACCCAGCAAACACAGCCACCGAAAAAAAAAAAAAAAAAACCAGAGAAGCTCCGAGCTTGACGTCCAGCCACCGCGCCGATCGCAGCCGATCTCCAAGCCACATCGGTCTCCAAGCCGATCTCCACTGCGCTTGACGTCCAGCCACATCGCCGATCGCAGCCACGCCACATCGCCGAGCTTGACGTCCAGCCACATCGGTCTCCAAGCCGATCTCCACCACGCGTTGACGTCTAGCCACCGCACCGATCGCAGCCACGCCACCGCACCGATCGCAGCCACGCCACCGCGCCGATCCGAGCTGGCTTGGTGATTCGGCGTGAGCTCTGAGAGAGAAGCTTGAGAGCTGAGAGAGAAAAGAAAGAGAGAGACGATGAGAAACAGAGAGAGGCAGAGAGAGAAAAGAAAGAGGAAAAATGAGAGTGAGAGAAAATTTCGGGTATAAAAAAAGGTATTAAAAAATTATTATTTTTTTTTACAACCCAGCTACAGTGCCATCTTACATTTGAGATGGCACTGTAGCAAAATCCCAAATTTTTTTTAGCATTTGAGATTTGACCTTCCCATTGCTGATGGATTTTGGGGCTTAAATGCCAAATGTTCTTAACATTTGGCATTTAGAAACCCAAATGCGAATGCTCTAAGAGTTTTACTTATGGCTGGGCCCGGACTATATTGCTAGGCCGAAATAGAGGCCCAACTGTACCTTTTGGAGATGACAATGGTATCGGGCACGGTCAGATTACTTGTGTTTTCAGTTTTGTTCCTTTTTTACAAGGGAGGGGAAAGATGTCGGGACAAGACAAAAGGTGTAATCATTTTTTGCTATCCTTAATGATATGGATTTTGCCATATTCAGGATTTTGCTATCCTTTTGAGCAACCTTTTGAGTATTTCAAATACATTTATACACTTTTTTTACATACCTTTTCATCTATATATATAACATTCAAATAACATTATTTAAACTTCTCTACCAAACACCCCTAAGTCTACAGACATTAAGTTTTTCACAACTAATTGTGGGCAGTGACAGACCTTTTTATAGTTGTATTATGGTTAAATAATGTATTATAAGTTTGGTTTAAAATACTAATATTACTATTTTTGTGTGTGTTTTAATAAGTATTACTGTTTACTAAATAAATAAATAAATAAATATATATATATATATATTGTTGACGGTGGCAAGAATATTTTTTGGGTGATTATCAAGAAACTTAAATTACACAAAATTTAATTAAAAGAGAACTTCATATATTGATAAAAAAAAAAAAATCGCATACACACAAATACATAAAGTCTTATAATTTCTTTCCACATTTTTTTTTTTTGAAATTTTTGTATGATAGTCTCATTACCAATGTTGCAAGTTACATCTCTATCAAAATTTTAGTTAGATAAAAATTTTATTGGGATTTTTCCTTTTGTTTATAAGGACCTAATATATTGTTAAGTGAACTAAAATTTAAGGACAAAATTTGGCTACAAACTTAATTGTACCATAAGGCTATAACTCATTAAATAAATTAACATGACCACATATTTTGAAAATTTAATTGTTGAATTGCATGTTTTTTATGTTCTTAAAATGAATGTCAAATTTCATGTCAATCGTATGTTATTTACTTTTGATCCATAAATTTATTTTTTATGGATAATTTTACACTACAAAAACTCGAAATTTAAAGATTTGATTGATAACATAGTTATTAATCTTTGATCTTCTTGACAATTTGCAAATATAAAAGATATAAGAAGAAAATGTAATCTATTTAATATGAGAAGGGAGCACAACAAAGTGGCCCATGAGCTGGCTCACTATGCTAGATATAGTGAATCAAATCAGGTGTGGAAGGGGTGTACTCCCTGGAGAGTCCTACACCTAATCCAAATGGAATGTATCTAGTTTGGTGTTTGTTCTAGTACTCTGTTTGTTCCTTTTCCTGTATCATTGAAGATTATGATTTTCACATTAAAAAAAAAAAAATGTAATCTATTTATGAATTTGTCAAAATTCAGGTATATTAAAAAAAATATATATATATATATATATATATATTGAGTAGAGTTATAGTCTTAGTTTACAACTAAATTTGTTATCAAAGTTTATCGTGCCTAAAAAACTTTAGAGTGGTCTCAAATATTTTTTAAGTATTAAAAATTTATATGTAATAAATTAAATTTTTTCAGATCCTATCGCTAGTGATTATTGATGCGTTATGATATTATTAGTGCATAATAGAAGTACATGCTCATCTCGTATCCTCGCTAAGGTAGAAAAACCCAAGCTGATCGACGCAGAATATTTTGCGATCACTCCTTGTTGTACCAGCATTTGTATATGTTATTCCATGTTAATGGCATGGCCAGAACCTTGAAGCAGGGCCATTGAAGAGCGCTAATTAAGGGTGATGACAAAGTCAGGAGCTCGAGCCCAATCTAAGCCCATAGAAAGACATTATAACTTATAAGACTTTCAAAAATTGAAAGAATAATTTCAGGCTGCACCAAGCATGGGCTTTGGTTGGCTTTATTTCAAAGCTGAATTGTTAACTCGGCAGGGCCCATCTTATAATTTCTGACCCAACAGGCAGGTCTTGTGGCTAACCCAAATGACATTGTCTATCTGTGCTTTTGTGCTTGTATGTGCCACACTTGTAGGAAGAGCTAGGCAAGGTCAATTCTGTAGTAAACTTTGGCATTGCTATTTTGAGGTTCAAGAATATACTCATTTTGAGGTTTACTTCAATTTGTGGCTATAAACTCTCTCGTCTCCTTCTTTTTATTTTTATTTTTTTATTTTTATAAGGCCAATCTCCAGTTTTATCCATGTATACTTTTTTTTAAATACACGATATAATTTTAACTTATGATGTCCACCACTTCATGATGATTGTTCTTTATTATTAGGTCAAGACATCAATTGGTTGTTGGTCTCTTACTTGATGACACTAAACTTTTCCAATTGAGTCAATTGAAACCCACTATTAGATATAATTCATTTGGATCATTATTTGCTCTTTATCGTTAGTTAAGATAACAATCAGTATTTGATAAATGTGGGGTTCAAACTTAGAACTCCAAATCTCTTATTTGACAATATGAAATTTTGCTAATTAAGCTAACCATCGATAACCACACCAAATTACTTCATTGAAGTTGTTAGATAATTATCTAGATAAATGGTATGTAAGACCACTAGAAAAGTCATTGTGGGTTCACAATTTGGACCAATGCTTGTGCTTTACAGCTAAAGCTTTAGTACATTCTATTCATCTTCTCTTTTTCTCTTCCCGGTCTCCATTCCAAGACACAATAATATTTGGGATCCAAAATAAACAAGAAGAAGCTACTTGGCTAACCCCTTGGAAATCTTATATGTTCAGTGGTTCAAACTCGAACCGACTTGTGTCCCCGACAAAGCATTTTATTTTTAAACAGCAAAGAGACAAACATTAGAGGAACGAATCTAAAAGCCAGTACATATTGCAAATGTACCTAAAGTGTCGAATGATAGGAATTGTGACATACGGAGAATCTTGCTATAAGATCCGTCAAATTCTAACATAGCTACTGTCCAAAACCTAGGTTTTGCTCGATCAAACAGGTACAAGAAATTAATAATATCTTGCATGGCATCAATATTGACACGACTGGTATTCTAAGTCGGCAGGCTTAGCTACAATTGTTCTGTCTCTAGTGTCTCATATTTTTTCCCAAAACTTCCTGCTCTAGAATTGATATTTGCATTATGAATGGATAGACATTTGAAATGATTCTTTGCCAAAACCTAGGATAAGTGGATAACCATGGAATAGGGGAAGATTCTGTCTTGAACATACAGTTTGGATGAAGATTAGCTCCAAACCCGCTTACTAGGAATTTCCTCTATCCAACTAGATAGCAATTTATGAGACTATTTATGTATATTATTTAAATAAGGTACAAAATTTATTAAAATAATCATGATATTAAAGTAACACATGAACGGTTTTTTTAATTGTCACATAATGAGTTGAGAAAAATTAAAAAAATAACTCCAAATCAATTTAGAGTTAAGCTTTTTCCTACATCTTTTTTTTCTACATAACCCCCTCCGTAGGAAAAAAGAAAAAACAATGCATAGACTGACTGTAATTGTATGTTACTTGATGAATATATACAATTAATAGAAGTGCCTCAGTACAAAAGACCATATATATATATATATATATATTAGGGCATGTTAAGCAGTTAAGTACACAAAATGCATGAAAAATTTCAAATGGCTTTAAAATAATGCGGTGCTGTTTAATACTGCTAGGCATATTTCCTGTTAGGCTGTTGCCGACCCCTAGTGATAAATTGATAACAACAAGAAATCAAAGGTCCTATCAATTTCACTTGAAAAAGGGAAATAGTACATTTTACTGTTGTTTTTTTTTTCTTCTTGGTTAGAAGTCTACTTAAACCTATCCGTACCCCCTTGGCCGCCACTCGTGTAAGGTATCACATCATTTAAAAATTACAATTTTTTTAATAAGATAAAAATGATAAATATTGTGACATTGAATACACATTTAAAATTAGAATACTTAATCTAAATCATATAATGTATCAATTTCAAATGAAAAGGATTCTAATCTCATTCAATTGATAGATAGCTAGGTTAATTATTTAATAAGTCAAGACTAGAGTCACAATTAATTTCACAAAATATTTCATAACCATCAAGGGGACAAGTTATGAGTAATAAATAATAAAGTGATTTTTTTTTTTGAGAAGAAAACTGGTGGATTTTATTAATGTAATTCAACTATATCCAATAGTAAAATCGAACCAATATGTGATGGGACATTTTCCATTCATACTTGAACATCTGGTATTATAGTGCATTTCTAGCCAGACTATGAGCAACCTTATTGTCGTTTCTCTTAACGCGAGAATACAACAATTTTACAAAATTGTTAGGAAACACTTTCACATCTTCACTCAGTAAACACGTTGGACCCTGCACTTGATCACCCATAAAACCTTTCACACCCTGCATGTGATCAGAGTAAGTGGGATAATTGGTATCAGACCTGTACCTTCTCCCTTCTTTATCTCCTCTCAAGCACGTTACTGAACTAGCTGGATTTGAAGGAAATTTATTAATCTTGAAACTCAATCCTGGAATTTTAGTAAGAGTAGAATCCCAAAGTGAGCTTTTATGATAATAAGGAGTTTCCTTTTCAAGTGACCTTGCCGTTTCAACCATTTTCTTTGGTTCAGCCATCCTTTCCAAATCAGGCGCTAGAATGAGGCTAGAATTAATGCCCTCATTACTTTCAGTTAACGTTGACAGAGCCTCATTCTTAATTAATATCAATTCCATTTTATTAGGGAGAGAAAAATCTGGAATTTTGATATTATGAGAATAAATTTCTTTAATTGCTTGCTCTGTACTCGTTTCTGCCGTTACCAAGCCTTTTGAATTAATTAGAGCATTAATTCTCTCCTTATCATCCTTAGTTATTGTGGGGCCTATGAGCCTCACAGCCTCGGCCCACCACGAAACAGGCCCAAGGCCCAGGCCGAGGAGCATAGGCCATTTTTCTGTTGGTGTTGTTAGGCTAACTTGGGGGAAGCCTTTTTTCCCAATCCGCACCGAGGACCACCTCATCCTCGGCCTGACGAGGGGGATTTTAGGGAGGGACTAACCCCAGAGTAAGCTGTCATTCTCACATTTAATGCATTCAACTAACTCCCCCTGGCCGCATTAATGGGGAGGTAACCCCTTGGCAGGATAACGTTGATCAGAGTGAACCACTTGAGTACCGATAAGGCCTCTGATGGGACGGATGGCCAGATAAGAAGGCAAATAGATGATCAACAGATGGAAAGAGGGGATAGGAAGATGAAAACTATAAAAGAAAAGTTAGTAAAGTAAAGATGGGGAGGGGGGGGGAAGGGAGAACGATAAGGCCTCTTCGGCCACAGGCCGAGGAGCATCTCCCCCCTTGAAAGAGAAACTCTTAGCACTTTTCTTCGTGTCAAGAAAATTCATGCTTGGTGATCGACGGCCAGCACCTAAACCTTTCACCCCACTCTCTATAAATTTATTGTTTGGGCTTATTGGGCTGAAAACTCGTCACCCAGGGTCAATCCAATTTGAGTCCCTACAGTTATCGTATCAGATTTCCCCACCACTGCAGCAATTGATGGACTACCCTCCTCCGATGAAACTTTCTCAATCGTTGTCACCTGACCATAGTACCCAGGAACCAGAATTTCTCTTCTTCCACCTGTCTGATATGGTGCCTCTCTGAGATAGGAACCGAACTGTCGTTTCTCAGTGGTTGGAGAGCTCTTGCTATGAATCCATAGCTCGCATTGTTTGTCATAGTGTTTCAAACGACCATACCTCTCATACTGAAAACAAACCCATGATTTCTCCCCATTCTCTAGCATGAACACCCTACCACAGCATAAAGGAAGAGTAATATCCATTGTGAATAGGAGTGGCAAAATCAACCCAAACCCATTTGCCCACCCAAACCCACCCACTTAAAATAAACCCAAACTCACCCAATTATTAGTTGGGTTAAATGGGTATTAATCCAATTAAATCCAATTAACACTAATATTTATTGGGTTTTAATTGGGTACCCAATTACCCAACCCCAAAACTACTAAAATTACCAAAATACTCTCTCAACCTAAAAAATGACCAAAATAATACCTAAACCCAAAAAATGACCAAAATACCCCGAAACCCAAAAAAAGACCAAAATACCCCCGAAACTCAAAAAAAGACCAAAATACCCCTAAAACCCAAAAAATGACCAAAATACTCTTGAAATCCAAAAAATGACCAAAATACCCCCGAAACCCAAAAAAAGACCAAAATACCCCCGAAACCTAAAAATGACCAAAATACCCCTGAAATCCAAAAAATGACCAAAATACCCCTTGAAACCCAAAAATGACCAAAATACCCTCGAAACCTAAAAATGCCCCCGAAACCCAAAAATAACCAAAATACCCCCCAAAACCTAAAAATGACCAAAATACCCCCAAAACCCAAAAAATGACTAAAATACCCCTAAAACCCTAAAAATGACCAAAATACCCCCAAAACCCAAAAAATGACCAAAATATCCCTAAACCCCAAAAAATGATCAAAATACCTCTAAAACCCAAAAAATTACCAAAATACCCCTGAAATCCAAAAAATGACCAAAATACTCCAGAAACCTAAAAATTACCAAAATACCTCCGAAACCTAAAAAATGGCCAAAATAACCCCGAAGTCTAAAAAATAAGCAAAATAACCCTAAAACCTAAAAAATGACCAAAATACCCTCGAAACATTAAAAATGATTAAAATACCCTCGAAACCTAAAAATTAGCCAAAATAACCTCGAAACCTAAAAATTGATCAAAATAACCTAGAAACCAAAAATGATCAAAATAACTCTGGAACCAAAAAATGACCAAAATAACCCCGAAGTCTAAAAATTGACAAAAATAACCCTGAAACCTAAAAATGACCCTGAAACCTAAAAATGACCAAAATACCCCCTAAACCTAAAAAGTGACCAAAATACCCCTTAAACCTAAAACATGACCAAAATACCCTCAAACCTCTAAAGTGACGAAAATACCCCTAAACCTTTGAAATGACCCAAATAAACCCAAAACCGCTAAAATGGCCACAAACAATGTGAAACCTCTAAAATTTCCAAAAATACCTTGAAACGTCTAAAACGACCAAAATACCTCTAAACCTATAAAACAACCAAAATACCCCTCAAAATATCTAAAATGACCAACATACAACTAATCCTATAAGATGAACAAAATACACTCGAAGCCTCTAAAATTACCAAAATAGGGGTTTGGGGTATCTTAGTCATTTTTTAGGTTTATGGGTATTTTGGTCATTTTTTATGTTTAGGGAGTATTTTGGTCATTTTTTAGTTTTATAGGGGATTTTGATAATTTTTTAGGTTTAGGGTGTATTTTTATTGACTTACAGATTTAAGGGGCTCTTTTTTGTCATTTTATAGGTTTCGGGGAATTTTGGTCATTTTTTAGGTTTCAAGGATATTTTAGTCATTTTAAGGTTTAGGGGTTATTTTGGTTGTATTTAGGTTTCAGGGGTATTTTGGTCATTTTTTAGGTTTCAGGGGGTATTTCAGTTAATTTTTAGGTTTCGAAGGTACATCGATTATTTTTTAGGTTTAGGGGGTATTTTGGTCATTTTTAGGTTTAGGGGGTATTTTGGTCATTTTTAGGTTTCTAGGTTATTTTGGTCAATTTTTAGACTTCGTGGTTATTTTGGCCATTTTTGAAGTTTCGGGAGTATTTTGGTCATTTTTAGTTTTCAGGGTTATTTTGGTCAATTTTTAGGCTTCGAGGTTATTTTGGCCATTTTTTAGGTTTCAGAGGTATTTTAGTAATTTTTTAGGTTTTGGAGGTATTTTGGACATTTTTTGGGTTTATGGGGTATTTTGGTCTTTTTTAGGTTTAGGGGGTATTTTGGTCATTTTTAGGTTTCTAGGTTATTTTGGTCAATTTTTAGACTTCGTGGTTATTTTGGCCATTTTTGAAGTTTCGGGAGTATTTTGGTCATTTTTAGTTTTCAAGGTTATTTTGGTCAATTTTTAGGCTTCGAGGTTATTTTGGCCATTTTTTAGGTTTCAGAGGTATTTTAGTAATTTTTTAGGTTTTGGAGGTATTTTGGACATTTTTTTGGGTTTATGGGGTATTTTGGTCATTTTTAGGTTTTGGGGGTATTTTGGTCATTTTTTAGGTTTCAGGGGTATTTTGGTCATTTTATGGGTTTTGGGGGTATTTTGATCATTTTTAGGTTTCAGGGGTATTTTGGTCATTTTTTGGGTTCTAGGGATATTTTGGTAATTTTTAGGTTTCGGGGGTATTTTCGTCATTTTTTGTTTTTGGGGATATTTTGGTAATTTTATGGGTTTTGGGGGTATTTTGGTAATTTTTAGGTTTCAGGAGTATTTTGGTCATTTTTTGGGTTCTAGGGGTATTTTGGTCATTTTTTAGGTTCTCGGGGGTATTTTGGTCATTTTTTGGGTTTTGGGGGTATTTTGGTCATTTTTTGGGTTTCAGGGGTATTTTGGTCATTTTTTAGGTTTTGGAGGGTATTTTGGTAATTTTAAGGTTTTGGGGATATTTTGGTCATTTTTTAGGTTCTAGGGGGTATTTTGGTAATTTTTGGCTTTCAGGGGTATTTTGGTCATTTTTTGGGTTTTTGGGGTATTTTGGTCATTTTCTGGATTTTGGAGGTATTTTGGTCATTTTTTTGGGTTTTGGGGGTATTTTGGTAATTTTCAGGTTTTGGGGGCATTTTGGTCATTTTTGAAGATTTTAGAGTACTTTAGTCATTTTCACTTTAGTGGCATTTTGGTAATTTTGATAATTGGGTAATTGGGTGGGTTGGGGTTTACCCATAATAATTGGGTTGGGTTGGATTTGGGTTATAAGGAATTAGTTAAATGGGTTTTAAATGGGTAAATGAGTTTTATATACGCAACTCAATTATGCCCACCCCAAACCCACCCAAACCCGCCCATTTGCCACCCCTAATTGTGAAACATTCTCGAATGAAGTTACCTCCATCATCATCTATGGATTTAGGTGACCTTCGGACCTATCCAATGGTTTCCCAAATGCTTTCTGCAATATCATGAACCTGAACCCGAAACAATGCTTTGTCAAAAACTAGATCTTTGAGTTTTGAAAACTCTTCAAATGTTTGCAAGACCACAAGGTGTTTTTTACAACTCCAAGGCTGATTTTTGATTATCCTTTCCACATTTGAACTGTTGTCAAAAACAAAAAGCACCCTATGATCTCCCAGATTTCAAATTTTGTAACCATTCACCAACCTCCATCGCTGCTGAAACGTACGAAGCACTACCTCCACAATGAGATAGCCTAAAGTTAAAAACTTTGCCACTATAATGTATTCCCCTGATTTGTGAATTTTTGGAAGGACAAAACCAGCATGTTCTCTATTAGATAGAGATAATTTAGACAAATTTTTAGTGAGGTCTCCCATGGTGAGCAGTGAAGAATAGAAAGAGAAGTAACACTGGGTAGAAGAGAAACAGGAGTAAAAGTGTTTTCCAAAACCCTCGAACAAAACAAACCAACAAACTTAAGAGGCACACTTGGTGACTCCAGAGGACATAGGAACAAATTAACAGATAAAAAACAAACTCTCCTTCAGAGAAGGGACAAAACTTCTACTGCCTAAGAGAAGAGGGGAAAAAACCCAACTTTCTTAGTGACAGAGAAACAAAACACAGTCTAAAGTGAACGTGATTCTCATATTAAAAATAATAGTAAAGTGATGTTTTTTTTTTTTGAGAAGGAATAGTAAAGTGATGTTAGTGATAGGTCTAAATGTGAATCAATAAAAACTTTATTCTTAATTATTAGGGGCTTATTTGGTAGAGCATTTTAGCAACATATTTTCAGTTTTTAAACAACATTATACGTAGGGGTGTGTAGTCAATCCGCCAACTCGTCAAAACCGACCTGACCCAACCCAACCCATCTGGTGGGTTGGGTTGGGTTACAAAATTTTTTTGATAGCGGGTCGAGTTCGGTTTGGGTTATAAAATTCCAAACTCGCCAAACCCAACCCGACCTACCCATATATTTAATATATATATATTTAAAATATATTATATAATTAATAAAAATTTTAGAATAACTATCTCTTTCGATCCTATATAAAAACCAATTTTCTTTTTTTTTGAGAAACTATATAAAAACCAATTAGTTCACATAAATCCCAGTAAATTACTATTATTGTTTAGTCATTAGTGTTATTTGCTTTTAAGTAGTTACATTTATACTAATTTTTGGCTTTTTAATATATTTATATTTATATATTTTTTTCTACTCAATTTATTTAATAATAATAATAAAAAATTTGTCTAACTTATGGGTTCAACCCGACTCATGTGGGTTGGGTTGAACTTATGTGATAGGTTGGATTGGGTTGAATTTTTTTGACCCACCATGATAGGTTAGGTTAAAAAATTTCCTTAACCCAACTCAATCTGACTCATAAACACCCTTAATATATATATTTTTACACATTTTTTTATCTACTTGTATTTTAAAAAAATCCAAATAACATTCCTCATAAGACTTTGCTCGATACTTATCTAAAAGATGACATTTTAAAGAACACAACCTCACTATATCGTAGGCACGTCATGATTCAGATCCAATACGATACCCTTTGGATGGCCGAGATGAAAAGTTAAGTCTTAGCCATCTGACAAGAAAAAAGTTAAAAAAAAGTAAAATGTTACTCCTATTATTCGATCGGACGGCCGAGATGAAAAGTTCGGCCATTTGGATCTCCAGCAAACCACGAAGGACAAAAAAGACAAAAGGATTGACTTTGTGATGCACTTCAATGAGAATGACAAGACAAGATCAGCGTGAGGATATGAGAATGCATGCCCCACAATATCTTGGTCTTTCACGACTGAAATTTTCTAACACACAAGAATACCGCATTGTCACATGCAAAATTTGAAGTCAGTTTTTATCAGAAATAAAATTTGGAATTTCCACACCCAAGCGAAAGCCAAGTTCTTTTCTAACATTGGTCCAAACATGATCTACAGAGTTGAAAAAACAACGTTATTGGTTGCCCAGTAATATTGGATATGGAATGATGATTGGTGACAATCTGTGACGTTTTTAGCTATTTTTTTTTTTTTTTTTTTTTTGTGATTTCTTTTTGCCAAATTTTGCATGGCTCGTGTGAATGCATCATATCTTATCCAACCTATATTGGCCACATATGTATTATCAACTTATAAGGGCTACTATATGGTTTCGACCTCTTTCATTTAGATTCATATAATCATATGTCAAAAAATTATATTCTTTTAGGTTTTAGGTTATGTTAGACTAATTCCTGTAACAAAATAAGTGTTAGTGAGGATTGTATTTAAATAGTTTGGTTTGTATGTATATTGAGTTGAGTCAAGGAGTAGGGTTAAAAAAAATAAATAAAGATTCATAAGGCTTACTACTTGAATGACCCAATTCTCGCTTGAGTGAAATTGGAAAATTTATTTTGAGACCCTCATTCGACTGAAACTTAAATAGAAAGTTCGGACAATCAAGATTGCGGCAAAAAATAAACCAAATTAGTTGGCTTCACGACTTAACCTAATTCCTCCCATATAAAAGAAGCATTATTAATTGTACAAAATTGAGGTAGAGAGAGGTGAAAATCTTTCCCTATGCTTTTACAAGCTTGATCAATTTATAAATTGATTTTCACAAAGTTTGTTCCTTGACAATGAGTTTACTGTTGTTTCTCTCCAAAGAGTTCTTTAGAGTACCAAAGTTCTAGTCGTTACAAACGAGTTTGTTGGTAGAAGAAATTTTATAGAAAGAGTCTAGAGATTTGGGGTCACTGCGGTGGGAGTAGACCAAATTGTTTATTGAGGTTGCATAAAGAATTTATTTTACAAAATTTTTGTTAGTCTAAACTATTGTACTAGTTTCTTATAAAATGATTTTTCTTTTGAAGAGCTCTTTAAAGTTTCCGTTTTGTCACTATTTTATTAATCTCTTTGCATTGTGGTAATTATTATTGGGCCAAAATTGGCATTTGCCTCTTTTGCCTAAAAGATGTAGCAAAATACCATTATTTTGAAACTATCTAGCAAAATGCTCATGTTTTGAAAATTTACTTTTAAAAAATCGAGTTTTAATGTAAAACTCAATTTGATAAAAATCGAGTTATTTGAAAAAATTCACTTAGAACTTGAGTTCTACATATATATATATATATATATTTTAAAGTTTGATTTCCTATAACTCGATTTTCTAAAAATCGAGTTTTAAAAAGGGTATTTTGTTAGATAGTTTCAGAACATGGGTATTTTACTACATCTTTTGGGCGAAATGGGCAAAAACCCATTTTTTGCAATTATTATTATTGTGATTGTGCTATCTACTAAATTAGCAATTTTTAGGTATAAGCAACAAATTATTCCAAAAATTAGAACATTGGGTCCATCTTAGATTTTTTTCATATCTTAACGGTTGTGCATACAATTACAAATGCAAACAGACTCTTCTAAGGAGGTGTTCAATTTTCATTCACTAAAGTGGTATTTTCTAATGGATATTCCCCATAATATTGTGAAGTTCCTTGATCCTTCCTACAACTAAGTCTTCCATTAGAACTTCTATTCTCCATACCCCTTTGTTCAAAGATTCCATCTATAAAAAGATAACCCTTTATGACTTTGCGGCAAAAATGTAGGACCTGCAGGCCAAGTCTTAGTGGTGGACTTTTTCCCTTCACCATTAAGTTAGGGATTTCAGATTCCCTTGTCTATAAATGGTAAAAAAAAGGATCAACAATCTGATAAACATGCTTAATACCCTGAGCAGACAGATTATTTTATAACATTTTTACAAACTGTTGAGTGACAAATTCTTACTGATTCTCATTTGATCCCATCACTAATATCACATCTTTACTTATCAATAATCACTAATTACATTAGTAGTTTGTAAAATAATTTACGGTTTTAGCATTTTCCTAATACCTTTTACTTTTACATCAACCTTTTGAATCTAAGCAAAGCAAATTTCTAAGAAGAGACACTATTGGACCATCAAGAGTCCAAGGTAGATCGATTTCTCCCACTAGTGAGGAAGGACCACTAGTGTTTTTGAGAAGGAGGAGAATTCCACACATATTACTTTCTATTGGAGTCTTGCGGATAGACTGGATGATAAGGATTCGAAATATCGGTAGGGGTGTATATCAAAGCATCACTTTTTATTTTATTTTTTAAAATTTTTCTTCTTTTTATTCGAACAGATTCCTGGAAAAATTGCTCAAGTAGTTTTCAACTAATGATCAGTGCTAGCCCCATTAGCATGTGGCCAGAATCCTATGACCATGACTCATGCAACTTGAAAGCCCGGGGGCCACTTTTGCCTCCAATTTTTTTGTAGAGATCAATGCAGCAATCTGATAGGGATACAACTTTTTCACAATCTTTTTCAAAATGATTGATAAAACAAGTCGTAATTGGAGCAAGACTATTTTCATATTAAATTTGTTATCGATATCCCATTTAATAAACACCAATCACCACATACCACCTTATCAATTATGAAAAAAAAAAAATTGTGAATTCTTTTTTGGTATCTAAAAGACTTATTGAATCAAGAATAACCGAGGTCTAATTAGAGGTATGATTCATTGATTTGCCAATCAAATTCCAACTTCTAAGGAAGTTGGCAATATGATATGAAAATCAGTGGAGTGTGTCACCCTATAACTTTTGATGAGAGAGTAAGTGTGAGTTTGGATATAGTTGAAATCTAACCATGTTTAAATTTGCGTTTTAAACAGTGGGTGTTGTGTATTATTCACGGGACTTGCAAGTACGAAATTTGGCAAAATTAACTTTAAAACTAGGTCTCATGACACTATTCATACATTTAAAAATTATTTTGTTATATTGTTTTCAGTTTTCAGTAATAAGCAGTATCCAAACAGACTCTAAATGAAAATAGTATCAACAGGTATATATTATGCAGTTAGTATCACAAGAGAGATGCATAAAATTAAGATTTTTTTTTAAAATTTTTTTTAAATTTTTTATAAAGAGAAAGTTTATATTCTAAATGACCTTTTGTTTTGCAAATAGTTTGTATCTAACTTGTTTATATAATTCTAGTGTCTAGAGAGTTTTAGTGCATCAATTTTTTTTTTTAATTTTTAAATAATTCTTAATTAAGTTCTCAATCATATTTTAATCACTACAGCATCAAGATCATAAGGAATCATATACAATGAGGACTTTCCTGTTTCAGCCACACTACTCCTACTTCTCCCAATATCAAGAATTGGCCTTACAGGTTCTAAGAGTATTGAATAGACCAGACTGATGTCTACTAGCAAATTTTCACTAATATAGGTCCCATAGGTTGGGGCTCCCCTATACCAACTTGCACCGTAAAAGCCATGGTATCACACCGCCAAAGCTCCTAAATGTTTAGCTTTTTCTTCCCAACAGATATTTAGTCTCACTCTCACCCTCACCCAATAAATTGTGTCATTTTCTCGATTGAGATTCTCCCTAACCAAGCACAATATGAAGGAATATTAATACGCTCACCCCAAAACTACCAGAAATCAAATCTAAGAATACAAGGAGATCAACCCGCTTCCATGTTAAGCACACAATTCTGAACCAGCAAGTGATAAGCATTGTTTGTTATTGCTCATGTTGACAAAACCAAATGTGGGACTGCGTTTAGGAGTCCTAGTTTTAATTAGGGTTGAAAGACGTACTGATATAACAAAATAGAGGAAAGGGAAATGGTTTTTTTTTTTTTTTTTTTCTTACAATCTTCATGTATCAAATAGAAAAAAAAAGGTTGCTTACAAAACCTAAGAAACTTAAACTTTCTAGAAAAGCTTATCATCTTGTAAAAAGAAAGTAGTGTCTATAAACAGAATAACCTTTAATTTTTATTCTTCTAGAATAAGCATATTGCTTTTTTTAAAACATTCTGTTTTTGTTAGGTATCATTAGTAAGAATTGATGGAGATTAGGGAAAGTGGGAGTACATGAAAAGCTTAATCTCTTGTTCTATAATGTAGTCGGCAATTGTGCATATGTATCATTAATATTTCTACCTAAAATAATGAAAAAGTGAAAAAGGTTCTGTCAAGATAGTGACTCACATTCTAAATAAAAAAGTAACACAAATAAGGGCCATAAATGCATCTTTATATATATATAAACTAGTATGTAATTTTTATTTACCCATATGAATTATAAATTGTAGTGGTACTATTGATGTTAGTTTAGATTATTAGATATATAGGACATTAGTTCAACTATGATATTTGGAGGTACTAAAATTATTTTTCCTTGCAATTTTAATGATATTGGTTGCATTAAGTTTCTCATTACATTGTTATTATATATATAATTTTAAAAATCACTATTGGACACTATATATACAATATCAATTCACTATCATTGTCCGTGAAATTCTACTAAATATAACACAAAATAAAAGAATAAATTGATTCAATAATATCTCATAAATTGAATGAAGATAGGTGCATGGAATCGTTTAATTTAATTACAGTTTGTTATATTCAATATCTTTATATACAAAATATGTAAATAGAAACGGTATAAAAAATATATTCACTAGTTAAAAAAAAAAAAACAGTAAAAATCTAAATAATTTAATTTGTATGAAAAGCTAATATAGGCAAAATCTAATTTTGATTATAATAAAATTTTCTCTAAGCTTTGGTTTTAAATATATATAAATATATATTACCTAGATTTATTTATATTGGACTCATAATTTTCTACACTAAATTAACTCACATGATACAAAAATTTTAGATTAGATGGGACATGTGGCACAAGCTTAAATTCTAATTGAAATCCAATTTTTACTCTAATTTAGTTTGTAATTCCATGCACATGTATGGATACACTTAAAGATATATAATAAGATGTATAATATAATTCTTATATATATAATTTAAATACTATTGATAGTCATTTTTATATTTTATTAATTCTTTTAAAAAATTTGTAAAGATATTATTAGGTATAAAATGTAAATTGTTTATGTTTTTTTAAAAAGAATTATTGTGAATCACTTTTTATTTTTTATTTTTATGATTCATTTATTCTAAACTCTTTGGTTTTTGTACTTAATAACTCACTTGGATGAATATTTATGATGTGATCCCACATTTGATTCTAAAATTAAGAAATAAAACTCTTTAAGAATAAATAATTTAGGACACATGATACAAAATTGGAACTCTAATTTGGAATTCTAATTTGAGTTTCTCTTAACTGCACTTATTGTTATCTATATATATATATATATATAGATTAACTTACTTGGCACAAAAATTTAAAAGCTTAGATTAGATAAGGCACATGACGCAAAATTAGACTCTAATTGAATTTCAATTAGAAATCTAATTAGATTTCTCTCAACTTTGTCTATCAATATATATGTATATATTGTTATGTGCCTCAAGTGAATAATAGGTAGGGGCTTAGGAGTGAAATCCCATTGTATGATAAAACTATGTTAGGAAAATCAATGCATTGAGTTTAGGGTTTCTTAGGCAGTATAAACTACAAATGCACCTGTGGACATAGACAAACGGCCAAAATATCTTAAATCTATGTGTAAGAAAAAAAAAAAAAAAGGAGGAGGGGGGGGGGGGGGGGGGTGGGGGTGGTGATTTTCTATTTTCACTAATACTTAGAATAGAAAACTTCAACAAGGTTAAACCAAACTGGGCCACTGCTAGAGAATCTCACACATTATTACATTTCAGTTGCCCGTGCTTGACTATTAACCTGATATCTGCTAAGATACGATTGTGGATCTTCATCATTATCAAGGGTGAAAGAGATATATGGGCCAGCCAAGCTCAATGCATGTGTTCATCCAAGTGAGGTAAAACTTCAAATCACTTTCCCTATAACTTCCAAGGATGAGAACATATGGCAATAAAGAACAATGATTTCTAAACCCTAATGGATTAAAATTTAAGACAAAGTGGCCAAACTCCTTGACCGTACTCTAGAAAACCATCCTGAACTAATAGCTAACAACAAAGTAAACAGATCCTCTGTGGATACCCTTGTTATTTATAGCAGTACGGTATGTCGTATTCTTGTTATGTGCTTTGAAACTGTCTGCCACAAGAAAGTACTAAACAAAACTCTTATCAAACAAAATAATTCATTCTCAACTTATTCTACATACATATATATATGCTTCCTGTTATGACATTTGTTTTTCTGATTCATCATAAAACTTGCTAAAGATTCTCACATTAGCTGAAGATAATGCATATATTAATCACGAATCACTTTTGGACTATGCATCCATAATTACATGATATCATATATGCTTTGAGTTCAAAGCCATATCTATCAGTGGTAACATAATACCATCACCCTCAACCATTCATTGAAGTTTGATGGTAATAATTGAATTAGGGAACTTTCATTGTCTGATAAAAAGGAAATCTCCAAAGTACATTTTGTTGAGAGGAAACCATTCTGAGAGAAAAACCAACATCCACGAAAATAAGGTCCCAACTACTAAAGAAAGTCGGTAATATATGTTGACCTCTCCTGGGAGAAGCAAACATGATATAATCAATGTAACTCATTTGGCCAGCTAGAGTGCTTGGAATGTTGTTCAGGACAGAGTACATTGATAAGTTCACCTGTAAATGAAGAGAATTCTACAAGCCTTTTATTGTAGCTAGCAGATCTCCATTGTGGTTCAAAAGCGAAAAAGTTTTGGTACCTTCATTGGATTTATTGTGGTCATTGCAAGTGAAAGTAAGAGTACGTAGGATAAGAAAATGAGAGGGGAAAAATCTGAATGAAATCCAAACAGATAGAGAAACTCACCGTGGCATTCTTATCTTCTATGGCTTTAATCCTATAAAAATTATGTAATTTCCTGGAGATAGGCAGCTTTCATTGGATACATGTTTAGATTTGTAATTTGTAATTTAAACCATGAAACGTAAGAAAGAGGATCCTCAAGCTTATTTCACGGTTAAAAGATTTTTGTTTATGAATTTCATGGTGTACAAAATGTCATGTCTTCTAAAATTTTATATGACGTGATACTGGATACATTTATACATATATAGTTTTGTAATATTGATTCATTTCAAATAAAGAAAGCCTAGCTCGTGTCTTCTTGTTTCACAATCAACAAACCACCCCAAGTGAAAATTATGTAATTTTCCTGAAGATAAGCAGCGTTCATTGGATACCTATTTAGATTTGTAATTTTTAATTTAAACCATGAAACGTAAGGAAGAGGATCCTCAAACTCATTACAAGGTTAAAAGATTTTCTTTTATGAATTTCATAGTGTACAAAATGTCACGTCTTCTAAAACTTTATATGACATGATACTGGATATATATTTAAATTTGTAATATTGATTCATTTCAAATGAAGAAAGTCTAGTTCGTGTCTTCTTGTTTCACAATTAACAAATCACCCCAAGTGAATTTTGCTAGGCTTAGATTTTCTTTACAAAGCATGGAAGGGCGATTCTCTAGTTTTAGAACTTCTACCTTGTTTTTATGTATATAATCCAAATGATTATAACTTATAAACACAATTTTCACCTTATATGATCTCTCTTATTAAAAAAAGAAAAGAACTAATTAATTTATTTTAATGTTCTTTTACTTTTTCTTTTACTTGTTAGAGATAAATATTCTCCCACATTAGTGTTCTCCTTCTTTGTCCTCCATTTTGTGGTTCCTAAGGAGACAAATCATTGAAATTCCACCTACAATTTTGCAAAATTGTAGGCCAACTGGCACAACCCCACTTCACCCCACTATTCCTGCTTATAAAGAGAAGGCAGTGCCACCTCTTTGCACATATCAACCCTTGACTAGTCTCCTCTCTTGACTCTCATCAAAAAACCTCTCTCACCATCTTTGTGGCCTTTCAAGTTTCAAACATTTCCTAATATTTTCCCTTCTTTTATCACCTCCTCAAGACCTTTGTTTATTCTCAATAAACAACCACTATAACACCCTAAGCTAAGCAATGGCATCCAGTTCAATGTCCTCCTCTGACTCATGGACTGCAAAAGAGAACAAGGCCTTTGAGAGGGCTCTTGCTGTGTATGATAAGGACACCCCTGACCGTTGGCACAATGTCGCTAAGGCTGTTGGTGGGAAAACACCAGAAGAAGTGAAAAGGCACTATGAACTTCTTGTGGAAGATGTCAAGCATATTGAGTCAGGCCGAGTTCCCTTCCCCAAATACAAGACAACTGGTGGGAGTAGCCAAGCAAACACCGACTAGGAAAGGAGGTAGTATATATATATATGCAAATACAAATCTTCTGCTCCATAGATTACATATTTGTATATATATTTTGAAACCTTATACAATATATACTGCTTGCTTGACAAACAGTGTAAACTCTATGTCTAAAATCCTTAACCATTCACCACTACCTAGGAAGACTTTCCTTCCATTAATTTGAACCCAATCAGTAATGATAAGAGTAGCTCTTGACCTTTTTTTTTTTTTTTTTCCAAGTCTACTTCTTCAACTTTTATTTGGATTCTCTGACACTCGGTTAAAAAACAGTGAGTATTATTTCGTCTATATTTCAAAAGTACTTCATTGCTTTCGACTGCACAACTGTTTATACTTTTGCCCACAAAACCTGAACCAAAGGGCTTCAGTGGAATATATCATGTCCACGTTTACATGAAATCTGCATATATTCGATCATATACTTAAATCCATTATTTCATATTAAATATGTAGTACAATGATCCACGTGCCTTGGGTGTTTATGGTTTTTAACTAACAGTAACCTTTTTTTTTTTAATTTTTTGTTTTCTTTTTGTAGGAGGGTTTAACTAATAATTATGCAATGACTAATATATGAAATTGTGTCACATGTTGGCACAAAAAACGTGACATGTAAATCAAACAAATAGAATAAGTTTTCTTTTTAGCCAAAGCCTAATGTTGTTGTTGTTGAATTCTCCTCTTATTTGCAGGATGAGAAACCTCCATTGAAGTGTAATAGCCATATCAGCAAGAATAAGGATCTATCAGTCTGCTCTACCTAAGATTCAACTTTGTTGTAGTAGCTAGCAAGTGTACTAGTTTAAAGAATCACAACTAAGTGGTTCTATGTTCTATTTCATGTCCCTTTATTTCTAGCTTTATCACCATAAGCATAAGGATGTCTCCAAGGAAGACTCATTGAATGTGAGTTTATTGCCTTCTTCAATCTGTCACTATTGTCCAAACTTCTCTGTAATCAAATATATGTAATACTAGTATGTGTTTTGTTTATCAAATATGTAGTATGTGTTTTGTTAAAGTATAACACTTTTAAGTTTTAAACATTTCTGACCTCAGCTTTTGGAAACGATCTTGAACTATCATAGATTTGGAATTCTCAGAAATGATATTGATTCAAAGCTTTACAACATTGAAGAGAGGGAGAGAATATAAGAGTTAGATGGGGAAGTCAAGAGGCGGGAAATATATGGCTTTGAAAAGTCCTTAGTTTCTTTCCAAAAAGAAAAAAGAAAGAAAAGGTCCTTGGCCCATAAAGGAAAAGGATAGCATTTCGGTGACTCAGGAACATTTCAACTCAAAACCATTCTGCCACATGGCTGGCAAGAGAAACACCACGTCTTTGGTACAAAATTGAGATTTTATTTTGCCCAAAGATATTCTTGGAATATCAAAATTTTGCGATGCACTTCATAGAGACTAGAGTTCAAGAGTAACCCAACGAAAATTTACAACATTCGGTCTACCATATCACGTATGGATATTACCACAATATGCAATTTTAACTCTTTTATATGGTCCATATGTGAGGTAATGGTTTAATTTGGGAATATTGAGAAATTATGTATTTTTATTGTATTCCTAGACGGACTAGTTACTAAGGTGTTTATAGAGTTTAATGGCAACACAACATAAATTTATAATATTCGGTCTAGCATATACCATATGGATCTTACCACAATATAAAATTTAAACTTTTTTTAATGATTCATATGCGAGGTAGCGTACTAATTTGGAAATATTGAGAAATTGTGTACTTTTATTTTATTCCTAGAAGAACTGGTTACTAAGGTGTTTAAAGCAGACTGTGCAGTCTGTGCTGATTTTAGGGTGTAATTTATTCCATAAACAAGTAATAAACCTCCATCCAGCAAGATGCAAACCTTTGACACCCATTTCATTTGTTTGAAGTTTGAACTATCACCTTTAAGAGTAGCATAGAAAAGTCTAAGTCTTTATCTTCTTTACAAGTTATCTAAAGATGATTAGAGCAATAAAAAGACAATTTCTCTCTCCAATTGATTCTCTATGTCTCACTCTATAGTCTATATGCCAAGTGCTAGACTGCTCTAGGTAGTGTTAAAAATTGTTTTAAGTTTTCGTCTATGGGCATCTGGTTATGCAGGTGGCAGTCATTTTAAACCAAATTGTTTGGTTAAAGAGTTCAAATAACAGTTGTCAATATTTAAACCGTTTTTAATTTAAACCTTTAAAGTATTTAAATATTGTATTTTGAGAATACCTCAAAAGGGATTTTTAGTTTTCAAGGGCACATTTGGTAGATTGTAATAGACACTGTAATGTAATAGATATTCCTATGGCATAATTATTCGGTTGTTTAGTTATGTTTCTATTACAATGAATAGTTATTCTTTAGAGAGATGTTACGTCTACAACAATTTTACAACAAATCACAGGTGGTTAGTTGTTATTAGTTCAAATTTGAAACTAACACTGAGATTACTTTTTTGCCCCAACAATAATAACCAGTAACAACCTGCCACTTAGGATTTGTTGTAGAAATGTTGTAAAAATGTTGTAGACGTATCATTTCTCTATTCTTTATGAATATCTATTTTTCAAAATGAGGAATAACTATTCTTTATTAAAAGTACTGAATATATATTCTTCACCTTATGTAATAATTTTTTTTTTTAAAATTTCCTAAAAAGACATTAGTTGCCACATCTTCAAAAGGAAAGAAAATAAATTTTCCTTGTTGTTAATAATTAGCTCTATGTTGATAACCCTAAAATAAGTGTATTTTAGGAAATTTGACTTAAAAATGATTTAATTACACATTCTCTTTATACTTTACTAAATTGGGGATGCATATTTAGGATTCTATTCCTAAATAATCACCAAACTAATGAATAGTAATACTTATTACATTTTAACTTGTAATACTTATTCCAACTTGTAATGTATCCCTTGTAATACTTATTCCTATTCCCATATAATAATCATTATAGTGTACCAAACGTGCCCTAAGTAACAATTTTGAGTAATATTATTGTAATTATTTTGAAAATTGTGAGACCCAAATAATGTTGACAACACATAAAACAAACTTAAAAAAAAAAAAAAAACATATACTCACATCAAACAATCAACTGTTTTTTCACTTTTTAAAATATATTATTAGAAATATGATACCAATCACACTTTTTTTTTTGCATTATAAAGTACTTTAAACACGTGTTTTTGCAACACTTTATAAACCACAAATTTTACATTATTTTAATAACTAATATTAAAGTCTCTTAAGAAACAGGTCAATCTTGTGAGTCGTAAAAGCTCTAGATCTTCATTGTAGATTTTTTTTTTAATAAAAAAATTATTTAAAATGAGTTTGCAATTGTCTATCAATGTAAGTTTCCACAAATTCAACCTTAATTCAAAGTATTTAACGTTAATTGTAGGATGATTTGGATTACTTAGAATAAAGTGAACAAATCATATGCTTGTTTGATGTTAGGTTGGTTGTTAAAAAACCTCCCCCAATATACGAGTTGCATGTGCCTCGGGCACTGATCTCTAATTCATTATTTAAGATGGCCAAATGGAATCAGCATGGTAAGGAAGACCCCCTTGCCTTAATCCCTAAGATCCTCCTCCTTCTTTCTCTAAAAATTTGTTGTGGATTTTTTTTTGACATGTCTATACTTTAGGCAAATGATAGGTTCTCTTCAATCTTGCAGGGATATATATGGTAATCAATTTGTAAGTTATAACTTACTTTAGTATAAAAAAAATTAAGATTTATATTCTCTCTCATATGTGTATATTTGTTTATATATATGTTTTGAGTTTAACTTTATACATGCATCAATACATAATTCATTTCATCCCCAAAAAAAAAAAAAAAATCTTGGCCCGCCACTAAAAAGCAAAGACAAGGTTTAAAATTTTAAATTCAAGACCACTTATTTTTAATACAATAATCAACTAATACTTATCCTATATAAGCTAAGAGAAAAGTGATTAAATTATTAGTATCATGCACATATATTCTTGGAGCATTTTTTCATTACTATTTCTTAGGATATATCATAAAATACTTAGAATTAAGGACTATTAAGTGACAATCGGATCCTTGATAACATGTGGTGAACCTGGCAAATAGTTGTTAAGGAGTTTTAGGTTAATTGACACTCTCATTTCATGTGATCAAAAAGGCAAGTGGGATCCACATGTTGTGAGTGGGGGGTTGCATATTAGCTATTGCATGAAATTATATTCCTATTTGATGGTCAAAATCTAGCCTAAAAAGGGACAACTAGTCTAAAAAATGGAACAAAGATTCTAAATGTGGTGGACAAATGATTTTTTATTATTTACAATCAATTTGTAACTTGAAATGTAATATGATGTACTTTTTAGTTTTTAGCTTACTCAGAAAGATCCTAAACCTTTTATTCATTAACAACTAATTGACAAATAGTTGTTATAAATTTTAGATCAATGACACTCCCATCTCATGTGATAGAGATGGTATGTGGGATCCACATGTTATTAGAGGGTGATGCATAAAACTGTCGCATAAGATTATTTTTTTTATTTGATGGTCAAGATCTAGGATTCAATCATTGCATCTTTACCTAACCCCAAAGAAAAGGACAAATAGTCTGAAAAATCGATCAAAGATTCCAAATGTAATGAATTGATAAAATTAGATTGTACTTGGAAATTGAAATGTCATGTACTTTTGAGTTTTCTTGGGAAGATTCTAAACCTAATAGACATCTTAACATTGTGTTTAATTTAAAAAAAAAATTAAGGGAGCAAATAGTTTGGGGGGATTTGGATACCCCTCTAAACCCTCTATCCCTTCCAAATCCCCTCAGTTTTAGTTCCTCCAAATTAAGGAATTTGGAAAAGGATTGGTTCCACTAATATTAGAATTTTTTAAAATTGTTAATTTTGTCCTTATGATATTAATTTAATGTCAATATCTTTAAATAAAATTCTCCTTCCTATTTTAATTTCTAAAATATCCAAACAAAACAGATGAATGTCTATATTCCATCTCCAACTTAAAATTTTACTTTATTTTTTATTTTATAAATGAAGCAAAAGGAAGGGAATACGAATATACAATTCCCCTCCCTTTTCCTTTCTTTTCAAACTTTCTAACACACCATAAGTGGAACTAACAACCACAATCCTATTTTTGTAACTCAGATTCAACTTGGGCTAATCATAATCAACCCAAAAAGAGTTGACTTAAGCCCATTGAACTTTTTATCTAACCAAGGCCCTTTCAATTGCGTCAAGCTTCATAGCAATTTTGCCTTGAAGCGAGAATGTAGTACAAAGGAAAAAGAGGACTTAATATCAAAGATATGTAAACCAAGCCATAACGAATATGGAATTTAATATAAATTATATATATTTTTTGAGAATCATATAAATTATATTTTTGATTCCTTAGATCTTGAATGATTTTAGTCTCTTAAATCACAACCACAATCATAAGTGGAACTAACAACCACAATCCTATTTTTGTAACTCAGATTCAACTTGGGCTAATTATAATCAACCCAAAAAGAGTTGACTTAAGCCCATTGAACTATTTATCAAACCAAGGCCCTTTCAATTGCAACAAGCTTCCTAGCAATTTTGCCTTGAAGTGAGAATGTAGCACAAAGGAAAAAGAAGACTTAATATCAAAGATAGGTAAACCAAGCCATAACGAATATGGAATTTAATATAAATTATATATATTTTTTGAGAATCATATAAATTATATTTTTGATTCCTTAGATCTTGAATGATTTTAGTCTCTTAAATTTTAAAATGTAACAATATAGTCCTTTTGTTTATTTTTCATTAATATGTTGCTTAATTATCTAACACTAATAAAATGTTAAGCACCTTATTTTTAAGGGACCAAAATGAAATGATCCCATGTTTAAAAGATGAAATTCAAACCAATCCAATATTTAAATTTTAAAGAACCAAAATTGAACTAACCCATATGTTAAGTTTGTAATTTGTAATTTAGCAACTACGACATTAGCTAAAAAGGTTGCATCAACAACATGCTGATAGCCATGTAAACAATAAATGGACCAAAAAAAAAAAAAAAAAAGGGAACAAATTTGTTCCCTTTTTTAAATTTACAAAATCAAAGTCCAACAAACCCCAAATGTAAGAGATCAAAAATCAAGTTATCTTAGATTTTATATTTCATTAAACCTTTAGAGTTATAATTAAGAGGTTTCATCGTTTTAATCAATAATTATCTCATGTATCTAATATATTTATTTTCCTTGTGGATACCACATTTTATAAAAAGAAATATGCATATATATGATGCATGAGATACTACAATAGAGCCCACACATTATACAAATAATTCTGCATATATAGGATGTATGAAAAATAAAAAAAATAAAAAAAAAAGAAAGAAAGAAAGAAGAAGCTTTCAATAATCCTATTACTAATACTAATGCCCGAATGCTTAATTAATCTTTATCAGATATATCTACAGGAATAACTATTATATACAACCGATATTAGGCAATGCAAGACCCAACAAGTAATCCAAATTCCAAAAAATTGGGCAATGAAATTGACCACAATGATAAATTATCTCAACCACAAACTTATCTCCCATAAAATTCAAATGCTATTAGCTTATTACTGAAAAGGGACCATAGCAACAAAGCATGCATGAAAGAAGCCAAATGAACAATGAATTTTCTTAATCTGAAATCTAATTTGAGACAGTCATATGTACTCATATATACCATCTAAGCAAGAATATCAGACGTAAACTTCTAACAAGGTTAGCTACACCTTTATTTAATGTTTTTTTATTAGAGGTGAATTTTGATAAATCAACCATAGGATTACATTTTCTTCTTATAACCTTCATATTTGCAAAATTTCTATAAAATTAAAGATCAATAGTTATTTCATCAATAAATTGTTTAAATTTCAAGTTTTAGTAGTTTAAAATTATGTATAAAATATAATTTTATAGATCATATAATAAATAATATCCAAATGGCACAAAATTTGACGTGTATTAAGAGTGTAAAAAACATACAATCCAACGGTTAGGTTTTCGAAATATATAGTAATGTTAATGATATTAAGTAAGTTTGTAGCTTTAGGCAACAACTAATTTTGTAACTAAATTTTGTTTTTATGATATTATTATCCTTGCAAAAAATTTTGTCAGCAAGGGAAGGGAGGCATTCTAGTCCGACACTGTTGTTTGGAGGGGCAGAGAGCTTTCAACCTCCTTAGTTTCAGAACTCCTTTCTGCAACAATCTTTGAAATTCCAAACATCTGAAATTGTATATGAACTACACAATTAGTACAAGTACAAACAGGAAAAGCAATGAAGAAAAAAGTTTGGGGAATGGAATAAATAGCATCAAGTTGAAAGAGAGATTCAACCTTCTTCAGGGTCTTCTGGAAGCAATTTTTGTGTTCATCCATAGATGCATGGATGAACTCATCAATGTGGTCCTTCAAATCCTCCAAGAAAGCGGCATCGTCATTCTTCTTTGTGTGACATGAAGGGATGACTGCAGCAGCAGGTGATGGCTGCTTTTCAGGTTGACTTTTCTGTGCTTCCATCCTCAGTTAGCTGATAATAAGTTACTCCATATTAACACAAATCTAATCAAACAACTTTGATGAGATGAAACTAGCAGCTTTGCTTAATAACCATCCATCACTTTGAAGTACATCATAGTCAGGTCAATACACTCAATTCCTTTTTATTCATTTCATTTAGAATCTTTACAAACCAATCAGCAATATATTATTCCAGAATTAACAGAATAATCCAAATAACATACTGTGCATTAAAAATAAAAATGTTGAGAACACAAAACTGCCACGCAAACATGGTGTCCACCTATGTGCGTAGGATCCAAGTATAATATAAACACAACTTATTTGAACTTGTCACAGAGAATGTTTTTCTTTCTTTCTTTCATTTTTTTATGTTGGGGGTGGGGGGGGGGGGGGGGGGGGGGTGTTGATACAATAATATGATGGTTTAAATGTCAAGCTGAATTCAGATACACAGCATCTAATCAACTCTCAGCACACTACAGAACAAGCTAAGTCAAGGTAATTATGAAATACACAGACATTTGAAAAGCAAGATAGCCCTTTAAAAATCATTTGGTAACATTTAGTGAGAAAATTTCACATTGTTGGAAATTACAAAAGCAAGATATCTTACTTTCACTGCTATTATTACAAAGACCACTTAAAAGGCATTGATATTGATAATTTTCATGTTTCTGGGTTTAATTTATATAAAACAAGAGAGCTGACAAAAAATGTTTGATATCTTAATGAAAAATAACGACTAATTATTTTCTTCCTATTAATTTGTCTAGGGGATGTAAAAGAGGGCTTTCTAGTCTAAAGGCAGGGATGAGCTTTCTCACTATACAATGACCACTACAAACGAAGGACCAACGACAACAGAGGAGAAGGAGGAGGAGGAGGAGTAGGAGCTAGCTTAATTGAAGTAGGGGCGAAATTGAAGCAAAGAAATTATGAGTTCATATTTTAGACTGTTTCCCTCAATCCACAAACATCACACCCATTAATATTCTTAACCCCAACACACCCACAACTAATGACACTAATCCCACCAATCAATAGTTTCCGACACAATCTATCTAGGTGTAACCAAACTTCACTACCACTGTCACCATTGGATATCCAATGAAACAATAATACTGCCCCAACAAAAAACAACCAACACAAAACAACATCACCACCACCCAACACAACAAATAGAACCATCCCCACCCCAATGATCACCTTCAGCCATGACTGTTGAAATGGGTGGCAAATGAGCCTGTTTCAGCGGGGTTTGGATAATGTCATAAAAATATCTGGTATACAAAATACATTTGCCCATTTAAACCCATCTTCTCAAATAGGCATATAAGAATTTAGTTATCTAACACGCTGATAGAGATTGTCATAAACATTCTCCCACTTTTGAATTGCCGAAACAAGAACTTTATGTGAGAGTCAATTAATACCATGCTGTCAATCTCACCATCACCACAAACACCTGTAGACTACCATTATCTCCATTAATTCCACCACCAACAACAGCATTGTCTACCCATATATCACCACTCACCACCCTTTTCATATCGACCAACACCATACCACCAAACCCCAATTCCTCTTATTTCAAATAAAATAGCTAAACTTTCTTTCTTTACTTATATTCAAACAAACCCCACATGCTATTCCTCTCACATCTCATAAAGAAACTTAGGAAAGCAAACCCAAAACAGAAACATAATTTCCATACAAACAGTGCTATAATAAAACTGATCAGGTTTCAATTTTGATAACATAATCATTGTGAAAATTATACAATCTGTAGGATATCCAAGCCAAATTTCAACTCACAAATGCATGTTTATTAGCTCTGAATGAAGTCCCAAAACAATTAATCAATGGTTCAATAACATTCTCTCTAACTTCTAAAAGTGAAAACTGAAAATACCCAATTGCATATTTATTAGCTAATGCCTTTAAAAGTTAGAACTTTTAACAAAAACCGAAATTTCATCCACAAAATTCATTGAGAAAAGTCACAGAATCAAACATACCTTTTATCGAACACAAGGCGTGCAATCAAGTGAAGCTGAAAAAAAAATAGAGCTTTCAGTGGTAACAAGACCAACCGCCTTAGCTTTTATTTGACAAAAAGTAAATGAGTTGTGATAGGGTACGTATTGTATACTTTTATAGCTGCAGAGTTGTGAATGTGTCTGTGAATTATATGGTATAAGCATTTATGGTCAGAATCAAAGTTAAGAACTTTTGACTTTTCATGGGGTAGGTCAATAGTTTGTTGACACGTGGATTGGATTTTGCTTGGGAAAGAAGTTTATACTTGATAATTTTTAAGGAAAATTACAAATGGCAAGACTTAGATAAAGTACATAGGTGTTGTTCCTTAAATTTTCATTTTAAGATTTTACTACATGAATTTTTTTTTCATGGAATTAAAGTATATTTTTTAGTTAACTAGCCACATGGCTGAATTTTAAGAAGAGAACTTAAGAAACAACATATAAAATACTGTATCTAAATTTTGTTTAATTACAAATACTAACTAACTTTTTAGTTAATATACAATTCATCCATTCTATTAATATTCATCAAAATTAATCCATTAAGGACCCTAAAACAATGAAGTTTGTATTAAACAAAGTTGAAAGTTAATGGTGTAATTTTGACTAATACTAATACGTGACTGAATTGAATGAAAGTAAAGTAAGATAAATTAATTGAATTATAATCAAAGTTAGAGGATCCAATGTATAAAAATTNTGTAGGGGCGAAATTGAAGCAAAGAAATTATGAGTTCATATTTTAGACTGTTTCCCTCAATCCACAAACATCACACCCATTAATATTCTTAACCCCAACACACCCACAACTAATGACACTAATCCCACAATCAATAGTTTCCGACACAATCTATCTAGGTGTAACCAAACTTCACTACCACTGTCACCATTGGATATCCAATGAAACAATAATACTGCCCCAACAAAAAACAACCAACACAAAACAACATCACCACCACCCAACACAACAAATAGAACCATCCCCACCCCAATGATCACCTTCAGCCATGACTGTTGAAATGGGTGGCAAATGAGCCTGTTTCAGCGGGGTTTGGATAATGTCATAAAAATATCTGGTATACAAAATACATTTGCCCATTTAAACCCATCTTCTCAAATAGGCATATAAGAATTTAGTTATCTAACACGCTGATAGAGATTGTCATAAACATTCTCCCACTTTTGAATTGCCGAAACAAGAACTTTATGTGAGAGTCAATTAATACCATGCTGTCAATCTCACCATCACCACAAACACCTGTAGACTACCATTATCTCCATTAATTCCACCACCAACAACAGCATTGTCTACCCATATATCACCACTCACCACCCTTTTCATATCGACCAACACCATACCACCAAACCCCAATTCCTCTTATTTCAAATAAAATAGCTAAACTTTCTTTCTTTACTTATATTCAAACAAACCCCACATGCTATTCCTCTCACATCTCATAAAGAAACTTAGGAAAGCAAACCCAAAACAGAAACATAATTTCCATACAAACAGTGCTATAATAAAACTGATCAGGTTTCAATTTTGATAACATAATCATTGTGAAAATTATACAATCTGTAGGATATCCAAGCCAAATTTCAACTCACAAATGCATGTTTATTAGCTCTGAATGAAGTCCCAAAACAATTAATCAATGGTTCAATAACATTCTCTCTAACTTCTAAAAGTGAAAACTGAAAATACCCAATTGCATATTTATTAGCTAATGCCTTTAAAAGTTAGAACTTTTAACAAAAACCGAAATTTCATCCACAAAATTCATTGAGAAAAGTCACAGAATCAAACATACCTTTTATCGAACACAAGGCGTGCAATCAAGTGAAGCTGAAAAAAAAAATAGAGCTTTCAGTGGTAACAAGACCAACCGCCTTAGCTTTTATTTGACAAAAAGTAAATGAGTTGTGATAGGGTACGTATTGTATACTTTTATAGCTGCAGAGTTGTGAATGTGTCTGTGAATTATATGGTATAAGCATTTATGGTCAGAATCAAAGTTAAGAACTTTTGACTTTTCATGGGGTAGGTCAATAGTTTGTTGACACGTGGATTGGATTTTGCTTGGGAAAGAAGTTTATACTCGATAATTTTTAAGGAAAATTACAAATGGCAAGACTTAGATACAGTACATAGGTGTTGTTCCTTAAATTTTCATTTTAAGATTTTACTACATGAATTTTTTTTTCATGGAATTAAAGTATATTTTTTAGTTAACTAGCCACATGGCTGAATTTTAAGAAGAGAACTTAAGAAACAACATATAAAGTACTGTATCTAAATTTTGTTTAATTACAAATACTAACTAACTTTTTAGTTAATATACAATTCATCCATTCTATTAATATTCATCAAAATTAATCCATTAAGGACCCTAAAACAATGAAGTTTGTATTAAACAAAGTTGAAAGTTAATGGTGTAATTTTGACTAATACTAATACGTGACTGAATTGAATGAAAGTAAAGTAAGATAAATTAATTGAATTATAATCAAAGTTAGAGGATCCAATGTATAAAAATTTCTATTAAAAACAAAAGGCTAACAAAATGCAATTCTATATTGCTTGGAGTGGAAGTTTGGCGGTGATTTTTTTTATTTTTTTGGGATAAAGTTTGGGCGTGAATTGATAGATTAATCCTTAAAAAAAAAATTAATGAGATACTTACTTAAGCGATGCTGTTTATACCAATTACTGGTTAAATAGCAGCAATTTTTAGATAGATCTGTTCATCATCATGATGGGCCCAAGAAACCAATTGGCCCGATAAGGATGGTTGGTTTCAACAAATGGGCTAGTGGAATGCAGGCCCAAAGTTTAAAAATTGTAGGATTTTATTTATTTATTTATTTTAAAAATAGAAAATTTATTTCATTTTCAACTATATTGTAACTATTGTTATGATACAGAAAGTAAATAGACTACATTCGACCTTAATTTAATCAAATTTAATTTGGGTTGAGTTTTTTTAATCCTGATTTTCAACCCAAGTCCACCCACAGCCTAAAAAAATCCATGCACATATATTCTTGGAGTATTTTTCATTACTATCTCTTAGGATATATCATAAAATACTTTGAGAATTAAGGACTATTAAGTGACAATTGGATCCTTGATAACATGTGCTGAACCTGACAAATAGTTGTTAAGGAGTTTTAGATTAATTGACACTCTCATTTCATGTGATCAAAAAGGTATGTGGGATTCACATGTTATGAGAGGAGGGTTGCATATTAACTATTGCATGAGATTATATTCCTATTTGATAGTCAAGATCTAGTCTAAAAAATGGAACAAAGGTTCTAAACGTGGTGGACAAATGAATTTTTTATTATTTATAATCAATTTGTACTTGAAATGTAATATGATGTACTTTTTAGTTTTTAGCTTACCCAGAAAGATCCTAAACCTTTTATTCATTAACAATTAATTGACAAATAGTTGTTATACTTTTTAGATCAATGGCACTCCCATCTCATGTGACAGAGATGGTATTTGGGGTCCACATGTTATAAGAGGATAATGCATAAAACTGTCGCATAATATTATTTTTCCATTTGATAGTTAATATATAGGATTCAATCCTTGCATCTTCAGCTAATCCCAAAGAAAAGGACAAATAGTCTAAAAAATCGATCAAAGATTCCAAATGTGATGGATTGATAAAATTTGTTTGTACTAGGAAATTGAAATGTCATGTACTTTTGAGGTTACTTGGGAAGATTCTAAACCTAAGAGACGTCTTAATATTGTGTTTAATTTGAAAAATAAAAAACTTAAGGGAGGAAATAGGTTTTTTTTTTTTTTTTTTTTTTTTTTTTTTTTTTTTTTTTTTTGTG